>NC_057814.1:80304198-80348008 GCF_018294505.1 Triticum aestivum
TCCAGAAGCTCACCGGCTCCCCCTCCCACCTCCTGCCGCCCCAGGCCGCGGCGGCCCCGCCGCCGGCGCCGCCCGTCATGGCCCCTCCGCCCCCGCGCCCCATCATGGCCCCTCCGCCTCCGCCTCCGCTGTCCGCCATCCCGTCGCGGCTCCACCGCATCCGGCCGCCGCCGCTGGCCCCGCCCCGCCCGGCGGCCATCCTGCCGTCGCCGGCCCAGCCGACGCTCTTCCCTCTCCCGGCGCTCCCTTCGGTCTGCATGTCGGCGGAGTCCCCCATCTCGGCCTACATGCGCCGGCACCGCGGGATGCCGTCGCCGATCCTCGTGCCCACATCGCCGCTCGGGTTCGGGTGCCTCCACTCGCCACGGGCGCCGACGTCTCCCGGCGTGGCCATGCCGGCCACCAGCCCCCGCGTCCGCGACCCGTGACCAAGAAACAACATCTGCCGCCGCCGCAGCTGCTTCCGATGTGTAGATATGGCCGGCCTAGGAGGGAGATCTGGGTGATAGACTTACTGGATCGACTAGGAGTAGATCAGTGGGATATTGTCTGTATTCAGGTGTTCACCTTAGCGTTCCGGCCATTGCTGGTTCGTCGATGGAGGACTGCGCACGGGCAGCGACGGTCGGTGAAGAGGTCGACGGTGAAGTGCATGAGTGGCAGCGGTGGAGCTTCCTATCGCTTCAGTGCCTCCCTCTGGATCGAATAGGGTTAGGAGTGGGGAACAGTGGCGGTGACGAACCTCGTACCCCGTGCCCCTGGTCCCCACCTCCTCTTTATAGCACTGCACGACAGGGGCCCACCAGCCTTGCTTGGGCTGGACGCCCCCGATCAGGGCGTGGGTCAAGGGCCCAATGAGCCGTTGGGCCCATTAGTGGAGAGATCAACCTAACATTCTCCCCCTTGATCTCATCATTATACTTTTAACTTTATACTTTGAAATAACTCTTTTCAAAGTACTCGTTCCATTACAGATTTGCATGTAGAGCATGTCTCACCATCACGGTTCATTCCCGATAGAATCAACACCTACAACACACTCCTCTGTTTTGAAACAGATTATTTAACCTTGGGCCCTTTTATTGTTCGGAAATCTTAGACTATACCATAAAACCCATGTCGACTGAGTGTTCTCCGAACACACTGGGCGGCAAGCCTTTAATAAGCAGATCTGCAAACACTTGTCTGTTGCTTTTATGCTTCAAGCATTTCTACATGATTCCGGACTTTCTCCTTTACAACGCATAACTCTATGTCAGTGTGTTTGGCATCAACACTTGACTCGTTGTCATAGGAGCGAAAAACTTAAAATGGTTATCGCTGTTGTCAACCATTATCAATTCCGGTTACTTGTTTCTTTAACCTTTTTGCCTGTCCCTCAGCCTCATATCATGTTGTACATTATCTTTACATCATATTAATGATAATTGATTCATTCTTTAGAGTTTTTCCACACAAAAACTCCAAGTGTGAAAGACAACGACAATTATGGATTTCGCTGTATATTTCACGAGTCCTGTCTTTGTACTCACAATCTTTTGAGAGCACTTATTTCTTTCAGCATGAGGCCGATATCCTTGACTCCATTCCAGTGATCTATATCTGGACTGGACATTATCAAAACAACCCGGTTACGTGAACTGTGTCAAGGTAATGTTATACTTTTGCATTCATTAAGCTTCCAACAGCTGAAGCATATGGTACCATATTCATTTGGTCTATTTCATATTGACTTTTGGAACACTAAAGTTCCCAAAATCATTACCCTTTAATATAAGAACAGGCGTAGGTTTTATACTTTAGAAACTTTCCTTAGCATGCCCATGCGACACACCTAATACCCCTTTTATTCTTTTCTCGGTGAATCTCGATCCTTATAATGAGAGACATTCTTTTAAACTTTGAGGACAAGAACTTCTTTTCCTCCTGCAGTCGAATTAACATCACTACTAACAAGCAGAATGTTATCCGCATGTACAAGATATAGGAAATGAAATTCCCATTCTATAACTTTATACAAACACAATTGTCCTCTCATTTTCTTTAACCCAAAACAACATTTTATTGCTTTAGTCCATAAAAGACTTCTTCAGGCAGTATCCCCTGTGTTCTTTACTTTCATCTGATGTAACTCAGATCATAATATCTTTCATCTGATGTAACTCAGATCATGATGTGCTACCAACACTCATTGTAATCTATTCAGTGTAAAATGCGCAAAAAAAACCTTTCGATTTTAGTCGTGTTTTACACCTTTACATATTTCCTTTGGAGTCACATTGTCCTTGTAGACTCTTTACAGCCTACTGTTTTGGCTCCATTGGAAATTACTCATGAGTCCTGAACATCGTCAGAATTCACCAATTTCATTTCATCTCACATAGTCTCTTATCATTTAGATAAGCAGACACTTCTCAAAACTCGATTGAGCGCTTTAAATGAGGTGGGATCAACCTCCATTTGAATTTCACTAACATAGACTTTATAGTAATCAGAAGTATCTGATTTTCTCATTCCTTGAGACCATCTGTGTCTCAGGTACTGGCACTTCTTTCATATGGGGCTGTTGTTGCTCTGTCATTGCCAAGAGGCAAATCAATTGTAGTCTTTCACTTCCAAGAGGCAATAGGTTTTACAGGACCTGTATCACATGATCCATGTTTACTCATTCCTCCTTTATGGAGCTAACAACAGGTGTTGTATAAGTCATACAACATGCTCCCCCAGATACAATCTATTCGAGTCTTAGGTATTTTCATACCATGCTCCCCCAGATTACTCCATCTTTACTAAAAAATGGCGTATCTTTAAACTTTATTATTTGGGTTTAATCTGTTAAAACTTTCTTCTTTATGGCACTTTAAGCACCGTCTTAGTATTCCTTAGTCTGCTTTCGGAACTGTAAAAGATCCAGGAATACATCTATTTCTTTTCTTTAGGGGTATTATTATGATCGTCGTACTCCCCCAGATGATCACATTCTTCATTAATGGATATCTCATATTTCTTTCTCCCCCTTGAAATGTGGCAAGAACTTTTCTGCCACAATTTCGAAAAACCATTCACAACTCTTGTGAATTGAGGAAACTTTGAGTATCTACTTCATGTATCTGATTACTTCATATGTAATGAAGTTATCTGTTAACGGTATGGGAGTACTTTTTCCTTATTCCTCATTCCATTTCGGAAACTCAAAATAGTTCTTTATCATTAGTACTTTTGCAAGTCACACTTGCATATCATTCTTATCTTTAGGTTCGTCTGTAACTTTTATTCTCTTTGGATTTATTGAGTGCTTAATGACCGTTACACATAAGGTGTACGGTCGATACTAGGAAAGCATAATAGCTACTCCGTACTTTTCTCCCAGAGTGGGACACATCAAATGCACATGAGTCATCATATCTTTCTCCTGTCATACAGGATAAGTTCTTTGCCAAAATTTCTCCTGACGTATAGGATTTTTGACATAATACTATGTCAACTGTACCCAGTTACGTAGGTATTTTCCCAGACTTTCCCCGCCATGCGGGTTTTATCATAATCCTCTTTTCCCGCTATGCGGGTAATTTCCTGTAAGGAACATAAATGCCAGAATTGGCTCTTTTGACTGCATATGCAATCATGAAATTCAGAAATAAATCCGAACGCTCTTTGACACACATGCTTGATCCGACATTGGTCAAATTAAACACGCATGTTGTTTGTTTCATCTCAAATCGTGTTGACTGAAAAATCTTCTTCATATAGAATACATGAAAGACATTCGTCAACCAAGACTCTCAATGATCTATTTGTTTTCTTTTCTTGGATTAATATCCAAGAATTCTTTTCTTTTGAAGCCATTCTTTAGAGAGAACATACTCCCTCACGTTATGACCTTTCTTGGTCATCTTTCGGGTAACAAGTACCCAGCCATTCGCTTTCACGAATGAAAGCATGGAAAACTTTTAGTCTGAGAAAACTTAGCCAATAATCAACAATAATGAGTATAAAAATAACCCTACGTTGGTCTGGTTAAAAAATATGCACATTAAACTTTTTAAAACTTCCTTTTTATATTCTAAATCACCGTTGGGCAGAATTAGATCAAAACATCATCCTTCTACATTAATTCCATATCACCGTTGGGCAGAAATGGAAATAACGCATATAACTCGTAAATAATGTGATGATAAAATTTCTATTAAACAACTTTGCTAAGAAATAATCATCATCATCAACTTTATTGCAGTGGAAATAAGAAATATACGTTCCTCTAGTTCAAGAGCATTTCTTCATCTTTAACTCTTCTCTAAAAAAATGATCACTTTGATACAAAATTTATCAGAGATTTAAGCTTTGAACATAAGACTCATAGAATTATAGTACTGTTACCATCAACGTTGGTCAGAAAATAACAATACCATATTTTTATTTTAAAAGAAATATCTTTTTACTGTCAAAGCAGAAGCTATTTGAATCTGATTTCACCCACAAGTGAAAAAACTTCTCTCAAAAAACTGTTCTTCCAATTAAAATTTTTTGGTTGGTTCCAATTTAATTGGAGGATAAAACTTTACTTTGCAAGGGAAACTTTTCAATATTCTATACAGAAATAATTCTGTACTCTTTTACTCTCTAAGCAATATTAACCGGTTGGTTCAAAAATGCATTAGAGAAGCAACAATTTAATCTTTTACTTTAGTTCTATTCACTTTTAAAAGAGCACTTTTATTTTTATTTGCAACAGAAAAACATGAATAAAAAATTCATGATTTTTTTATTCTTTACATAAACTTTTCTTTTACTTTCTGTTTTTCTAAACAGACATCTCATTGGATTTGTTTGAATAGAATAAATTTGAGCAAAAAATAAAATAACAGAAAAACTTTCTGACGGGCCCTTTTAACTGCGCGACCAGTCCCTCGGCTGTGACGCCCCGAGACCGACGCTCCGTTTGCCTTCCTTGTTTGGCGAGTCAGCTGTGTTTTATTTGTGTGTTGCATTCATCATCGCATCATTTGCATTGCATCGGCACTTCGTTGCCGCCATGCTTTAAAACTTGCATCCACTCGTAGTTGCCGCGTCCCCCCTTGGTTCCGCTGACCCTTCCGAGACCAACCTCGTTCTTCGTTTTCCCTCTTGCTTAAACCGGAGTCCCTCTTTGCACAGTGCTTCGCCCCCTCGCGCGCGTCCGAAATTTGTCCCGAACCCGAACCGGACTTTCGTTACCGTTGGGTCCGGATCATCCCCTAACATCTACAAAACATCACCGTTTTCTTTGTTGGACGCCCATAGCCTATTTTTCTCGACCGTTGATTTCGATCGGAGGGACTAGCCCCTAACCTAATTCCCTGCTATTTATACTCGAGGTCCAACCCTAAAAGTTAGGAGGCTTGTCCCATCCCCATTCGGCCGCCGCCACTCCAAAAATCCCCCTCGGGATCCATCCCCAACCTACCAGCCTCCTCCTTCCCGATCCATCCAACCACCACAGCCCACGCAGACCTCCCCGTTCCCCTCGTCGCGAGCCAGGGAGAGGAGCTCCCTGCCGCCTCCCACCTCCTCGTCCTCGTGCCCACAACCGCGGAGCTGTAGCCGTCACGCCAAGGCCGGCGCCCCTCTGCTCAGCTCGCCTTGGACCAGCAGCAGGTCTGGACGACCTCAAGCAGGCACGGCCACCCGAGAGGCCTAGCCCCGAGGAGACCCCATGTCGCCTTCGTCCTTGCCATCTCCGGCCAGATCCGGAGGTTCGCCGCCCCTCTCCGTCCCCGCAGTCCCGCGTTGCCGCCGCCTTGCTCCGTCCCGGCCGTTTCCCGCCGACGGCCTCCTCTCAAGCCCGGCGCCGCCAAGCTGCTTCCCCGCTGGATCTCGCCGTCCCGCCATGAACCCGTCCAGCCAGGTCGCCCCGTCGCGTTTCCCCCTCATTCCTTGGTTCTCCTTTCTCATCCTCGTGCCTCATCTCTTTCTTTTGCGGGTTTCTGCAGGAGCAGCAGCAACCACCATGGAAGCCGCGCCCATGCCTTCCTCCCCGCCTGGATCCGACGTGGATTCGTCGTTTCCCACTACTCCGGCCTCCCTCGCCTTTTCCCGCGTCACCGGAGCCCCGCGTCGCCTCCCTGGAACGAACGTCATCGCTGACGTCTCATGCGTCGAGCCCTCGTTGACCTCTAGCGAACGCCAAGTCCACGGTGTCACCGGCCTCTGTTTCCCCTGCTCTAGATCGAGCGCCTCACTCGCGTTGACCGTGTCGCTGCCCAGCCGGCCACTCCAGCGCCAAGGCCCGGCCTTCTCCAACCTGCCCCGCGCCCCTCTTGGGTTTCCTCCACCGAACCGGGCCGAAGCCCATGGGTGAGCTCCGCACAGTCCCTCTTCTCTATTGCAGCCCCAGGTGGCCACTTCGTCAGCCCGAGCGGCCAGGCCTGCAGCCAGCTCCACCCACGGGCCAAGGCCCATGGTGAGGCCCCCAACGCCCTTTGTTTTTTTCCTCTGTTGGGCTTCCTATTCACTTTCGGCCCATGTGATGTTTTTTTCAGGATCTGCGAATTTCTCTATTATCCAGAGAATTACAGTTTTATAGTAAAACCCCTCATGTTCATGCATTAATAATTAATTAACCGTGCATCTTTTGTAAATAATTTATATATGTAAAATGGTCAGAAATTTGTGTAGTTTAATAATATGCCACTTTCACCCATGTTAAAATTGTTTAAAATGCTGTTTGTTTAAATTTGCTCAAATAACATGTTAAAATGATTTATTTCATAACTAATTAACCATAACTCGGAATTTAATAAACTTTATATGTAAATGGGGTAGAAAAATGCCTAGTTTAACATGGTGCACTTCATTTTGCTGTTTAAAAATATTAAAATTGCATTTATGGCAGAACAGTACCAATCCCAATATATGGACATGAGGATTTTCCGGAATTGTTGTTGTTTGTTTCCGGCCTCATTTAACTTGCTTAAATAGGTAGTTTCCTTATGCTTCACCTCTTGACATGGTTAACAACATTTAACATTGTTGGGTACATAACGAGAGCGAACTAAATAATTAAATGTGGTGTTTCGTCAATATGCAACTCGTTGCATATGGAGCTCCACTTAACTTGTAGTGTTGTTTGTTGCACTTTGCCATGCCATGCCTATTTAAACCGGACATGCATCATATTTGTTTTTGCATCATGTCATGTGTATGTGGTGGTTGTTTACTTTGCTGTTTGTTTTTTTCCGGTTTGCTTCTCTCGTTAGCTTCGGTTTCGTTCCGGAGTTGTGAGGATTCGTTCGACTACATCCGTTTGTCTTCTTCATGGACTCGTTCTTCTTCCTTGCGGGATCTCAGGCAAGATGACCATACCCTCGAAATCACTTCTATCTTTGCTTGCTAGTTGTTCGCTCTATTGCTATGCCGCGTTACCTATTCACTTGCTCTTCAAGCCTCCCAAATTGCCATGAAACCACCTCTAACCTTTGTCACCCTTCCTAGCAAACCGTTGTTTGGCTATGTTACCGCTTTGCTCAGCCCCTCTTATAGCGTTGCTAGTTGCAGGTGAAGATGAAGATTGCTCCATGTTGGATTATGTTTATGTTGGGATATCACAATCTCTTATTTATTTAATGCATCTATATACTTGGTAAAGGGTGGAAGGCTCGGCCTTATGCCTGGTGTTTTGTTCCACTCTTGCCGCCCTAGTTTCCGTCTTACCGGTGTTATGTTCCTTGATTTTTGCGTTCCTTACGCGGTTGGGTGATTTATGGGACCCCCTTGACAGTTCGCTTTGAATAAAACTCCTCCAGCAAGGCCCAACCTTGGTTTTATCATTTGCTACCACCTATCCCCTTTTCCCTTGGGTTCTGCAGACTCAAGGGTCATCTTTATTTTAGACCCCCCAGGCCAGTGCTCCTTCGAGTGTTGGTCCGAACCGAGCAGCCTGCGGGGCCACCTCGGGGAAACTCGAGGTCTGGTTTTACTCGTGGCTTGACTTATCCGGTGTGCCCTGAGAACGAGATATGTGCAGCTCCTATCGGGATTTGTCGGCACATTCGGGCGGCTTTGCTGGTCTTGTTTTACCATTATCGAAATGTCTTGTAAACCGGGATTCCGAGACTGATCGGGTCTTCCTGGGAGAAGGTTTATCCTTCGTTGACCGTGAGAGCTTATGATGGGCTAAGTTGGGACACCCCTGCAGGGTATTATCTTTCGAAAGCCGTGCCCGCGGTTATGTGGCAGATGGGAATTTTTTAATGTCCGGTTGTAGAGAACTTGACACTCGACTTAATTAAAATACATCAACCGCGTGTGTAGCCGTGATGGTCTCTTCTCGGCGGAGTCCGGGAAGTGAACACGGTTTCTGGGTTATGTTTGACGTAAGTAGGAGTTCAGGATCACTTCTTGATCATTGCTAGTTCACGACCGTTCCGTTGCTTCTCTTCTCGCTCTCCTTTGCGTGTGTTAGCCACCATATATGCTTAGTGCTTGCTGCAGCTCCACCTCATTACACCATCCTTTCCTATAAGCTCAAATAGTCTTGATCTCGCGGGTGTGAGATTGCTGAGTCCTCGTGACTCACAGATACTTTCAAAACAGTTGCAGGTGCCGATGAGACCAGTGCAGATGACGCAACCGAGCTCAAGTGGGAGCTCGATGAAGATCTTGTCCGTTGTGTTGTTTCTTTTCATATTGATCAGTAGTGGAGCCCAGTTGGGACGATCAGGGATCTGGCAGTTGGGTTGTCTTCTTTTCTTTTGGTTCCGTAGTCGGACCTATGTGTGTATCTCTGAATGATGTATGTTTTATTTATGTATTGTGTGAAGTGGCGATTGTAAGCCAACTCTTTGTCCCATTCTTGTTCATTACATGGGATTGTGTGAAGATGACCCTTCTTGCGACAAAACCACAATGCGGTTATGCCTCTAAGTCGTGCCTCGACACGTGGGAGATATAGCCGCATCGTGGGTGTTACAAGTTGGTAATCAGAGCCATCCCCGACTTAGGAGCCCCCTGCTTGATCGAATCGCTGGCGTTGTTGAGTCTAGAACAAAAATGTTTTGAGTCTTAGGATTATATATATCGGAGAGTAGGATTCTTTTTACTCCTCAGTCCCTTCGTCGCTCTGGTGAGGTCTCCTGACGTAGAAGTTTTGACTATTCTCTCCTCAAATTTCACTAAAATTTTTTTAGGATCACGCGGGTATCTTGGAATCGTTCCGATGGTTTTGTGATGAGAACATTGTTCTTGGTGCCTCCTGACATTTAGGGGTTGTGGCAGTGTCCCGGGGAGTTGAGCTCCGAGGTGTTGTCGTCACAATTTTATCGTTGCAGTTCTGGAATACCTGAGTTTCCCGACATCGAAATCTCTTTTATGCAGTTGTTGGTGAGATCACCTCGACGCCACCCAGTACTGGGGCGGGAGTTCGGGAGTATTGCCATAACTTGTATAACGGATGTTTTTTGAAGGTTGAGGTAAACGATTTCCGGAGTTTTCTTGGTTATGTGTTGACGGATGGATACAACTGGATCTAGGTATTGTTAGTTTGGGTGATATATTTTGTGTCCCCTGTATCCCCAACACCAGATTGCATAACCAGAAAGTTTCGGGAGTTTATAAGTGGGAATTCAAGTAGCTCTTAGGATATCTTTCCGACAGATGCATGATATGAGATTGGGGTTCGACGTCTAGTGGTCCGCCTGTACACGGTTGATTTTACAGTGGTCTCGTAGTGTCTTAAAGTGTCCATGGCTATGCCGACTCGGGGACGCTTCGTATGTCATGTGCACTGCCTTGTACATGATGGTGATGTACGATCGAGCCCGTGTGGGCCCCACCACGAAAATTTCGGACGGAATCTCTATCATATGTTTGTTCCGGCTTATTCTGCAAGCCAAATCCCTTGTTTTGTTTCATTTGTGGTATTCGAGTTGCTTCAATGACAAGTGTTGATTCCATACCTTATTCTAAGTGGTGTTCTCATATTTCTATGTGGATGATAATCCTTCTTGATCATCGAGGTCGTCATGTTAATTCCTTCCAACCGGCGTGTTTCTCTTCAAGATGATCCCATCATTCTCCCCATCCGCAAGATCAATTCTAAGCGTTTTCTCAACGGTGTTTGTTTCATCCGTCCCAAGGTGACTTTGTTTTTCCCGCCCTCCCACCCTTTTTCTTCAAGGACTCAGATTTATTAATCAAGTATCCTTTTTATTGGTGCAAAGTCTCTTCATTCTTTTCTTTCAATGTTCTTACCCGGTGGTTCTCATGAAGTTGTTCTTCAAGTTTATCATTCTTCATGCTTTTTCTTCTCCGGTGGATTCAATTCAAGCTTTGTCGATCATATTCTTTCCTTGTTTCAAATGCTTTCTCATGCTGGTGTACCTTTTAATCATCCACTTCTCGCCATTCATTTGTTCCGGAGTGTACAAGATATCTCAGAAGATTTGTGTATCCATTATCAATCTGTTCAAGCTATTCTGAGGTTGTTATCTCATTAAAGCCATTTAATTCAACCGGTGTATTCTATCTTTCAAGCAATCTTTCCAACGGTGTTTCTTTTGAGTGGGCCCTAACCCACAGGTCTTTTTTTCCAGGATCTTACCTGACTCTTCTAATTCTTTCCGGAGTTATTCTCAAATTCATTGCAAAGTTTGACGTAAGAATGAGTTATCATCAGTCATATTTCTTCTCCAAGATCGCTTTCAAATTCTTTTCATCGTTGGTTCAACCTTTCTAATTTTTCATCCCGGAGTATCTCAATAATTCATGGTGGTGTTTCTCATCATCATTCTCCACATTTGAAGACCGAAGAAGAATTTCTCTTGAATCTTGGTCCATTCTCTTGAAGATTCATGGTTCTAGCTTATGCCATCCTCTCATAATTGTTTTCGATTGTGAGAATTCTTCTCATACCCATCCGGAGCATTTCATGAGTTGTTTTCATTTCTTGATCATCCAAAGGCCATCATTTCAGAAGATTTCTTCGTTCTAAGTTTTCAGCTTCGTTCTTCAATTATTCTAAATTGAAGTCTTCTTCGGTCACCTCCATATTATTCCGGTCCATCGTTCAAATATCCTCTAGTCAGCTCGTGATCTATTCGTTCTCATGTATCTAATTCCCTCGAGTTTTTTCGCGCGTTCTTTAATTCTTACGGTGTTTCGTCCTCTTTTCTTCAATTGTTTTCAATTCTCGCGGTGGTTCGTTCAAAATTTTCTCTTCCTTCGTTATCATATCAATTTATTCGTTGTTTCAATCCTACCGGTGGTTCGATAAAGACCTTCCCAAGTTTGCGCAATATCTATCTTAATCCTTTCTACGAGAATAAGTAGTATGCAAGATCCGTTGATTGTCATCAATCTAAATTGGTGAAGGATACGCGTAATGTAATTCTTATTCTTGTTTCATCCAAGTGTTTAATCCTTTCTTTTGGAGTTCGTTCATGATATCAAATTCTCGGTTCCAAGTTGTTCATCTTTTCTTTCCGGAGCTTCAAGTTATTTCAATTATATCATTTCAAAGCTTCATCTAATCATTGCAAGGCTTCTCCCGGAGTTCTTTTCAATTTTCCCTTTCGTTTGATCATTCTTTTATTATCGGAGTTCTTCATGGAGGATCAACATGGTGGCTCATCAAGGATTCCTTTCATTCTTCAATTGTTCGTCAAGATTTCTCTCGGAGTTATGATCCGCCAAGCTATACTCTTAAATAAACATGGTGTTCAACACATGTTTTGTTTTGAGGAGTTCAAGTATTCTTCATCTTGCATTCTGAAGTGCAATTCTCTCTATCTTATCTTTTGGGATGGTGTTATGTCAATTTTGACAATTTCCTTCATGTTTCATGATTCACAAGTTGTCCGGAATGACATATTTTAAAACCATCAATTTCTATTCGTTCACGAGATCTTTTCAATCCTTTAATCTCTTCGTTGGATCTATCTTGTGTCATGTTTCACCTAAAGCCTTCCCTAAGGAATATTGCTATTATGGTGTCTATCAATGATCCAAAATTTCTCCTATCCTCTCGGCGAGAGAAGTTTTCATCTCTTCGTTGATCTCAAGCAAGCAATTGTTTTTGTTAGTGGCAGAATTTCACCTCAAGTTTTGAGATGTTTTCCATAAGCCCACTACAAGCTTGTTCTTTTAGTTGTTGGTTTTTCCCAACAACTCCGTTATAACCTTCTTGCAAGGATACTTTCCAAATTCATTTGTGGAAGGTGTTGTCATTTTCTTCTCCATTCTTTATTCCAAGGATCTATCTTCCGGAGGCATTGTGATGTTGCTCTCTTCACTCATCTTCTCGGTTTGTGAGGACCGTGTTCTTTTCATGCTTATCCATTTTCAACCGGAGTGTCGTGCCCTCTTTTCAAGTTCTTCCCACTCTGGCAAGTTTTGCCTCCCTTCTCAACCAGAGTGCTGTCTGAAATCTTTCTTACACCTTGTGCCATTCTTTCTTTAGTTCCGGAGGCAATGTGTTGTTAATTTCATCGAGTATCCTCTCATCTTGTCAAGATCATGTTCAATTCCTTCCATTTACAGTCGGAGTGCTGCCCAAATTATATCATTCTTATTCCTTCCTATCTTGTTTTAACCGGAGTGGTTTAAATATCTATCGTGTCAATTAACCTCAAGGTTCACACGGTGTTCCTTGTCTCTCTTTTCTACCGGTGTGCTTTCATATTCCTTTTGATCCGTTAAGCTCTCGTTTCATATTCTTCAACCTACAAAGGTTCTCGCAATGTTCATTGTTCCTCTTGCTGAACGGAGTGTTTTAAATTTTGTTCATCTCCGTTGTGTCATTTCCTCAAGCTTTGCGACCTCTCAAGGTTCTTTGGTTTCACTCGTTTGTCAAAGAAGCAACTTAGCTTTACCTTTTCTCTTCCTCTTCCGTTTTTCTCCGGTGCCATCCTAGATCTCGGGACGAGATCCTCTTGTAGTGGTGGAGTGTTGTGACGCCCCGAGACCGACGCTCCGTTTGCCTTCCTTGTTTGGCGAGTCAGCTGTGTTTTATTTGTGTGTTGCATTCATCATCGCATCATTTGCATTGCATCGGCACTTCGTTGCCGCCATGCTTTAAAACTTGCATCCGCTCGTAGTTGCCGCGTCCCCCCTTGGTTCCGCTGACCCTTCCGAGACCAACCTCGTTCTTCGTTTTCCCTCTTGCTTAAACCGGAGTCCCTCTTTGCACAGTGCTTCGCCCCCTCGCGCGCGTCCGAAATTTGTCCCGAACCCGAACCGGACTTTCGTTACCGTTGGGTCCGGATCATCCCCTAACATCTACAAAACATCACCGTTTTCTTTGTTGGACGCCCATAGCCTATTTTTCTCGACCGTTGATTTCGATCGGAGGGACTAGCCCCTAACCTAATTCCCTGCTATTTATACTCGAGGTCCAACCCTAAAAGTTAGGAGGCTTGTCCCATCCCCATTCGGCCGCCGCCACTCCAAAAATCCCCCTCGGGATCCATCCCCAACCTACCAGCCTCCTCCTTCCCGATCCATCCAACCACCACAGCCCACGCAGACCTCCCCGTTCCCCTCGTCGCGAGCCAGGGAGAGGAGCTCCCTGCCGCCTCCCACCTCCTCGTCCCCGTGCCCACAGCCGCGGAGCTGTAGCTTTCACGCCAAGGCCGGCGCCCCTCTGCTCAGCTCGCCTCGGACCAGCAGCAGGTCTGGACGACCTCAAGCAGGCACGGCCACCCGAGAGGCCTAGCCCCGAGGAGACCCCATGTCGCCTTCGTCCTTGCCATCTCCGGCCAGATCCGGAGGTTCGCCGCCCCTCTCCGTCCCCGCAGTCCCGCGTTGCCGCCGCCTTGCTCCGTCCCCGCCGTTTCCCGCCGACGGCCTTCTCTCAAGCCCGGCGCCGCCAAGCTGCTTCCCCGCTGGATCTCGCCGTCCCGCCATGAACCCGTCCAGCCAGGTCGCCCCGTCGCGTTTCCCCCTCCTTCCTTGGTTCTCCTTTCTCATCCCCGTGCCTCATCTCTCTCTTTTGCGGGTTTCTGCAGGAGCAGCAGCAACCACCATGGACGCCGCGCCCATGCCTTCCTCCCCGCCTGGATCCGACGTGGATTCGTCGTTTCCCACTACTCCGGCCTCCCTCGCCTTTTCCCGCGTCACCGGAGCCCCGCGTCGCCTCCCTGGAACGAACGTCGTCGCTGACGTCTCATGCGTCGAGCCCTCGTTGACCTCTAGCGAACGCCAAGTCCACGGTGTCACCGGCCTCTGTTTCCCCTGCTCCAGATCGAGCGCCTCGCTCGCGTTGACCGTGTCGCTGCCCAGCCGGCCACTCCAGCGCCAAGGCCCGGCCTTCTCCAACCTGCCCCGCGCCCCTCTTGGGTTTCCTCCACCGAACCGGGCCGAAGCCCATGGGTGAGCTCCGCACAGTCCCTCCTCTCTGTTGCAGCCCCAGGTGGCCACTTCGTCAGCCCGAGCGGCCAGGCCTGCAGCCAGCTCCACCCACGGGCCAAGGCCCATGGTGAGGCCCCCAGCGCCCTTTGTTTTTTCCTCTGTTGGGCTTCCTATTCACTTTCGGCCCATGTGATGTTTTTTTCAGGATCTGCGAATTTCTCTATTATCCAGAGAATTACAGTTTTACAGTAAAACCCCTCATGTTCATGCATTAATAATTAATTAACCGTGCATCTTTTGTAAATAATTTATATATGTAAAATGGTCAGAAATTTGTGTAGTTTAATAATATGCCACTTTCACCCATGTTAAAATTGTTTAAAATGTTGTTTGTTTAAATTTGCTCAAATAACATGTTAAAATGATTTATTTCATAACTAATTAACCATAACTCGGAATTTAATAAACTTTATATGTAAATGGGGTAGAAAAATGCCTAGTTTAACATGGTGCACTTCATTTTGCTGTTTAAAAATATTAAAATTGCGTTTATGGCAGAACAGTACCAATCCCAATATATGGACATGAGGATTTTCCGGAATTGTTGTTGTTTGTTTCCGGCCTCATTTAACTTGCTTAAATAGGTAGTTTCCTTATGCTTCACCTCTTGCCATGGTTAACAACATTTAACATTGTTGGGTACATAACGAGAGCGAATTAAATAATTAAATGTGGTGTTTCGTCAATATGCAACTCGTTGCATATGGAGCTCCACTTAACTTGTAGTGTTGTTTGT
Organism: Triticum aestivum; assembly: GCF_018294505.1. Taxonomy (NCBI): domain Eukaryota; kingdom Viridiplantae; phylum Streptophyta; class Magnoliopsida; order Poales; family Poaceae; genus Triticum; species Triticum aestivum. Next base: position 80,319,317 of record NC_057814.1, read on the forward strand.
TGCACTTTGCCATGCCATGCCTCTTTAAACCGGACATGCATCATATTTGTTTTTGCATCATGTCATGTGTATGTGGTGGTTGTTTACTTTGCTGTTTGTTTTTTTCCGGTTTGCTTCTCTCGTTAGCTTCGGTTTCGTTCCGGAGTTGTGAGGATTCGTTCGACTACATCCGTTTGTCTTCTTCATGGACTCGTTCTTCTTCCTTGCGGGATCTCAGGCAAGATGACCATACCCTCGAAATCACTTCTATCTTTGCTTGCTAGTTGTTCGCTCTATTGCTATGCCGCGTTACCTATTCACTTGCTCTTCAAGCCTCCCAAATTGCCATGAAACCACCTCTAACCTTTGTCACCCTTCCTAGCAAACCGTTGTTTGGCTATGTTACCGCTTTGCTCAGCCCCTCTTATAGCGTTGCTAGTTGCAGGTGAAGATGAAGATTGCTCCATGTTGGATTATGTTTATGTTGGGATATCACAATCTCTTATTTATTTAATGCATCTATATACTTGGTAAAGGGTGGAAGGCTCAGCCTTATGCCTGGTGTTTTGTTCCACTCTTGCCGCCCTAGTTTCCGTCTTACCGGTGTTATGTTCCTTGATTTTTGCGTTCCTTACGCGGTTGGGTGATTTATGGGACCCCCTTGACAGTTCGCTTTGAATAAAACTCCTCCAGCAAGGCCCAACCTTGGTTTTATCATTTGCTACCACCTATCCCCTTTTCCCTTGGGTTCTGCAGACTCAAGGGTCATCTTTATTTTAGACCCCCCGGGCCAGTGCTCCTTCGAGTGTTGGTCCGAACCGAGCAGCCTGCGGGGCCACCTCGGGGAAACTCGAGGTCTGGTTTTACTCGTAGCTTGACTTATCCGGTGTGCCCTGAGAACGAGATATGTGCAGCTCCTATCGGGATTTGTCGGCACATTCGGGCGGCTTTGCTGGTCTTGTTTTACCATTATCGAAATGTCTTGTAAACCGGGATTCCGAGACTGATCGGGTCTTCCTGGGAGAAGGTTTATCCTTCGTTGACCGTGAGAGCTTATGATGGGCTAAGTTGGGACACCCCTGCAGGGTATTATCTTTCGAAAGCCGTGCCCGCGGTTATGTGGCAGATGGGAATTTGTTAATGTCCGGTTGTAGAGAACTTGACACTCGACTTAATTAAAATACATCAACCGCGTGTGTAGCCGTGATGGTCTCTTCTCGGCGGAGTCCGGGAAGTGAACACGGTTTCTGGGTTATGTTTGACGTAAGTAGGAGTTCAGGATCACTTCTTGATCATTGCTAGTTCACGACCGTTCCGTTGCTTCTCTTCTCGCTCTCCTTTGCGTGTGTTAGCCACCATATATGCTTAGTGCTTGCTGCAGCTCCACCTCATTACACCATCCTTTCCTATAAGCTCAAATAGTCTTGATCTCGCGGGTGTGAGATTGCTGAGTCCTCGTGACTCACAGATACTTTCAAAACAGTTGCAGGTGCCGATGAGACCAGTGCAGATGACGCAACCGAGCTCAAGTGTGAGCTCGATGAAGATCTTGTCCGTTGTGTTGTTTCTTTTCATATTGATCAGTAGTGGAGCCCAGTTGGGACGATCAGGGATCTGGCAGTTGGGTTGTCTTCTTTTCTTTTGGTTCCGTAGTCGGACCTATGTGTGTATCTCTGAATGATGTATGTTTTATTTATGTATTGTGTGAAGTGGCGATTGTAAGCCAACTCTTTATCCCATTCTTGTTCATTACATGGGATTGTGTGAAGATGACCCTTCTTGCGACAAAACCACAATGCGGTTATGCCTCTAAGTCGTGCCTTGACACGTGGGAGATATAGCCGCATCGTGGGTGTTACAACGGCTTGTTGGGCGACCTCCGCTCGTCCGCTCGAGCTCTTCGGCCCACGGCCCACAGGGACAGCGCTGTTGCGGCTTGGTCCGTTCTCGCTTTCGGCCTGGGGCTCCGGCCTCAGCCCAGCGCGCGTGGGCTGCGCCGGCGCCGCCGCTGCCGGCCACTGCCACTTACGGCCCATAGAGCCCGCTGCGGCTTAGGGTTTTGATCACAGCCGTTCACCGCGATCCGACGGCCGACCGTTGTTTTCGCTGGATCAAAATGCCCCGATCGATCCTCCAGACCGAAAAACCCTAGCCACTTCTGTTTCTGTCCCCTCGCGCGCCGCTCGCTTCTCCGCCTCCGCGCCTCTGCTCGCACCCTCGTTCGCAACGGCGGCGCCGCCGGTCGCCGGTGAGGGCGTCACATGCTACCGCGGCGCGCGAGCTCTTTTCTCTTTCCACCGGCCTTTCCTCCGTCCATCTCTCCCTCCGATTCCAGCAACAGAGAGAGAAAGGGACGAGCGGTCAAGACCTCCTCTGCTCCCGCTCTTTTCCCTTGCGCCGTCTCTGTCCCGCAGCAGGGTTTCGGGCTTAGCCGGCTGCCGGCGACGGCGACGAACCGCCGCGGTGCGCGAGCCCCTTTCCTTTCCCCACTTCTGTTTCCTTCCTCCCTCTATCCACCGAAACAAGTGAGAGAGAGGGATCAGAGACGCCAACAGAGCCCTGCTCTGCTCCTCTGTGCGTGCGTTACAGCGGTGCCTCCCCCGTCCCCCTTGCCGGTGCGCGCGAGCTCCCGAAGGAGAGCGCGCCGCCGTCAAGTGGTGCGGTGGTGGTGCCCTTTTGCCCCCTTGGAGAGGCTGTGTTCTTCTTCCGGAAACCTCGGCATGCCGATGCGAGTCGGAATCGAGAGGAACTGCGCGGCCGTTGCGGCGGCGCAACTTTTCCGACGAGGAGTTCTTTTCTCTCTTTCTGCTTCGATCCGAGATCGAAATCATATCTGTGTTCGTTTTCTTTTCTCTTTTGATTCGTTTCCGAATCTTTCTTTCCCAACTTGATGTACTCACTAGACTGGCTCTTAGATACCATTGATAGACTTACTGGATCGACTAGGAGTAGATCAGTGGGATATTGTCTGTATTCGGGTGTTTACCTTAGCGTTCCGGCCATTGCTGGTTCGTCGATGGAGGACTGCGCACGGGCAGTGACGGTCGGTGTAGAGGTCGACGGTGAAGTGCATGAGTGGCAGCGGTGGAGCTTCCCATCGCTTCAGTGCCTCCCTCTGGATCGGATAGGGTTAGGAGTGGGGAACAGTGGCGGTGACGAACCTCGTACCCCGTGCCCCTGGTCCCCACCTCCTCTTTATAGCACTGCGCGACAGGGGCCCACCAGCCTTGCTTGGGCTGGACGCCCCCGATCAGGGCGTGGGTCAAGGGCCCAATGAGCCGTTGGGCCCATTGGTGGAGAGATCAACCTAACACTGGGGAGGCAGCGGCGGCGGCGGCGGCAAGGAAAGGGGACGAAGCAGCAATACAATTACAATGTGTTAGCTTCGCCTTCAAAATCCAATCTGAAATTCTTTTTTGTAGCGTGTTCTACCTTACCTACCTTAATATTTTCTTGGTGTATATGGAGCATGCTGGTGTTTGACAAAGGATATGACTTGTTCATCTTTGGCCAAATTCTTTTGTAACAAGTTTATGCTATATGTAGTGGCAAACCCAAGCCTTTATATGCAAAATTTCTTCAGGACATGTTATGGATGATGTTATGATGATATGATATCCAAAGTTATCAGTCATTTCTGCTCTGCTTGGCCACTCTTGGAAATGTTCAGTAGGAGCACATCACTAGCTTTACTTTCTTTGTGGCACCGAGGGCAAGGTGTTTGGCTTTGAAGCTGCTCTTATCTAATCTACAACCCGGGTCACATGCCGGAATTCCGGTTTGGACCTGGTCTTTGTTGACTGATTGGGATTTGGATTGTTGCCATTGATACATACATTTTGTTCGTAGGCGGCTACTATACAATTAGGCTTGGATTTCTGGTGTGATGTGGACATTGTTTTTGTTTCGTGGTGTACACCATGGGCCATCTAATTATGTTCACATGGGTTGTAAAGGATGTTGGGTGATACATCGCCGTTTGGTTTTGCCCTTTTCTCTTGTTAGTCAATCATGGGTTTCATTAGTTTATCATGGCTGGTATAGGCTTTTCAGGGTGCGCACCCTACAGATTGCATGATCTATTAGCAGTGACAGGCCCCCCTCATTGTATTTCCTACCAACAGTGAGTGAGCTCAGTGATGCACAAATCATGCTTCTTGTGTTGCTTTCTACTCGAGCACATTGTGATCTCTCTTTCCTAATCTGACTGAAAACCAAGTTGCATAGTGAAAGTGAGAAATGTGTCTGGATTCAGTAGTTGTTGATTCCTCGATAAGCAGAGCGTTTTATGGTTCATAGATTGCTGGCTTGGCCAGAGTTGTTGGTTCTTCACCTCCTGTCATTCTTACTTTCAGAAAATCTGGCTTTTTCTTTCGAAAAGGGGGATCGCTCCGGCCTCTGCATCAGAGTGATGCATACGGCCATCTTATTAACTAAATAAAAGGTTCCAAAATCTCCGACTGAAAAGTACTAAAAAGACAGCTCACACAGAGCTAAAGAGGCTAAAAACACAAACTAGCCAAGATAAGACGCCACAACCGGCTGGCTAAAGATAGATAGGTAAACTAATTGCCTATCCTATTACATGACCGCCATCCAAACCGGTTAAAGATATCCCGAGCTACCATCTCCCAGCGGATAGATCCAGTAACCAAATGCTCCCTGGCCTCCATCGGAGTGAGTAGCGACCATGAACGGATCACGGCCGTGGCTCGAAAAATAACCTGCAAAAAGTGAATACGTGATGTTCTGTTAAAAACCAAATCATTTCTGCACTTCCAGATAGTCCACAACAAAGCGCAAACTCCAACACGAATATGTCTCGCTAAGTTAGGCTCAATCCCAGTGAGCCATGTCCCAAATAACGTAATGACAGAATTCGGTGAAGTAATATTAAAGGCAATGTGAACCGTCCGCTAAAGGACTCTGGCAAACGGGCAATCAAGAAAGAGATGTTTGATCGTCTCGTCCCGATCACAGAAGCTACACCTCGTAGGTCCTGTCCAATTACGCTTAATCAAGTTATCCTTGGTTAAAATAACTTGTTTATGGACAAACCACATAAACACTTTTATTTTTAAAGGAACTTTGACAGCCCAAACATGCTTGGAGGTAGGAATGGAGCTCGAATTAATTACATCAATATACATTGATTTAACCGTGAATACTCCAGACCTAGTCAGTTTCCAGCGTAATTCATCGGGTTGTTGAGAAAGCTGTACATCCATTAGTCTCCGAACTAGAAGGAGCCAATCTTCCCAACGATTGCCCACTAACGACCGTCTGAACTGAATATTAAGGGGGATAGATTGAAACACCGTTGCAACGAACACCTCACGTCGTTGAACAATGCGATATAAAGACGGATATTGAATGGCCAAGGGTGTCTCGCCGAGCCAAGTATCCTCCCAGAAGCGTGTACTAGCGCCGTTGCCAATAACAACCATTGTCCTATTAAACAGAGATTGTTTGACTTTCATCAGTCCTTTCCAGAAAGGCGAGTCAGTTGGCCTGACTGTGACCTGGGACAAGGATTTTGTCTGTAGGTACTTGCTGCGAAGGATTTGGGCCCACATGGCATCAATCTCAAAAGAGAGCTTCCACAACCACTTGCTAAGAAGGCATCTGTTCTTAACTTCAAGATTTTCAATACCAAGACCCCCTTGGTCTTTCGGTCTACAGATGATATCCCATTTTGCAAGTCTGTATTTTCTTTTTAGATCATCACCCTGCCAAAAGAAACGCGATCGATAAAAGTCCAGTCTTTTCCTAACACCAACTGGGACTTGAAAGAACGATAAGAGAAACATAGGCATACTCGTGAGCACCGAATTAATCAGAATTAATCGGCCTCCGTATGACATGAGCTTGCCCATCCAGCAACTTAGTTTCTTCTCAAACCGGTCTTCGATGCACTTCCATTCTCTGTTAGTCAGCTTTCGATGGTGGATTGGAATACCTAGGTAAGAGAAAGGTAAATCCCCCAAGTCGCACCCAAACAATTGCCTATAAGCCTCCTGTTCGTCTTTGGCTCTACCAAAGCAGAACAACTCGCTCTTATGAAAGTTAATCTTTAACCCGGTCAATTGTTCGAAAAGGCATAACACCAGCTTCATATTTCTCGCCTTGGCCAAGTCATGCTCCATAAAGATGATTGTATCATCAGCGTACTGAAGGATGGATACGCCTCCATCAACCAGATGAGGTACCAAGCCACCTACTTGACCATTCTCCTTAGCCCTTCCTATCAAGATGGCTAACATATCAACCACAATGTTAAACAGGATAGGGGACATCGGATCTCCTTGTCTTAGGCCTTTATGTGTCTGGAAGTAATGACCAATATCGTCATTCACTTTAATTCCCACACTCCTTTTTTGCGTAAATGATTCAACCTGGCGGCGCCAGGTTTCATCAAAACCTTTCATACGCAATGCCTGTTGGAGAAATGGACTTGCAGCAGTGAATTAGTGCGCAAGTTAGTATCAGGGCTGTCGACATTGTTGTAACAGAAAGAAGTGCTGCTTCTTTAGGTTTTTCTTGGTGGATGTGGACCGTGGAGGAGGAACATATTCCAGCTGCTTCGGACGGGTGGTGAGATATTCTCAACTTAGGAATGAAGGGATTCTACCTCGCGTGGATCTGATTTGAAAAAGGAAGAAGTGAAAACCACAGATGCCCATTTCTGTCGTCGGCTAGCTTTCGAGAGGATAATTACAGGTACCACAAGACCAGTCGGAAAGTGATGTGTTGAGAAGGAAGGATGGATGGATGCCGGCGTGGTGGTCTGCGATGCAATAATTTTTTGGCTGTCATTTTCCTCCACCTCGTGCCTGTATGGTCTCAGTCTCACCGCCAGTACCTGGTGTAATAATCTTCCTTATTCAGGCTTAGGGCAACTCCAACGGGTTGACCCAAACGGAAGGGCGACCCATTTGGTCTGCCATTTCCCTTTTTTTTCAATAATCAAGATTTGCCAACTTTTCATCAAATGTAACAAATATATTTATCAAAATAAATCCAGCAGTTTTTGCATAGTACCATATGCCATTGCTGGCATACAACATTGCACCCAAAAGAATAGCACGAGCCCCACACGTCCCCACCCTCATAGTCCACAAACAAATATAAGATGATTACACATGGTGATCGATCATGAACTTTTGCTTCCTCTCAAACCGAATTTTTGTCCAAAAGGACCACCTGCCCAACGGAATTGCCAAAAAAGACTATTTATAGATGAAATTGACAAAAGGATTATGCACCTACAGCCCCGGCCGAGGGGGTCTCTTCTGTCAATTTCATCCACTGGTAGTCTTTTTTTGGCAATTCCGTTGGGTAGGTGGTCCTTTTGGACAAAAATTCTCAAACCAAGTCCTTTTTCTTGGGTCATCTTGCTCAAGTCGGCCCCCATGATCTTCACTTGCAGATTAGTGCGAGCTTTACTTCCTTTTGCTTCACCTCCACTTCGTTGGCTCTTGACTGAGCATGGGCCTCATCGATCTCGTGTTTCTTCTTTTGTATGTCAAAGGAGTTCTTCATGGCCTCCTCATAGTACCTCAGGTTGTACGACGTTGAGGCTGTCATTCCATCAAACAGGTTGTGAGCATCAGGGAAGTTGGTAGGGGAGACCACCCGCGGGTGCTTCCTTTGTGTGTCGGTGGACTGGCCGTCCACAGGTGGGCCGTAGTGATCAATGGGATGCACCACGGTGACGATCGACACGGAATCACCGACTTCCGGTGAGCCGTCCCGTGGTGAGGTGGAGAAGCGGGACGTTTGATCGTGTCCGGGAAGGTACCCGTATGTCGGTTGCGATGTTGACATGGAAGGCGACTCCGGAAGCTTGGGCGGGCGGGCCACCGACAAGCCCGTGCTGGCCGTGGCAGTGGCGGGGGCAAGAAGGGTTGGCTCGATCCCTAGCATGAGGAGGACGGTTTGTGCGGCTTTGGCGGTGACGACCTTGGTGTCCGCAACATCCCGTGCCTGGACGGCGACGGCTGTGGTTTTTTTTTTTTTGCCTTTTCCTTCCTCCTCCGGTTGGCCCGCTTCGTCGTCTCAGCCGTTCTACTCCCGGGTGACCTCTTCTTCGGGGCTACAACGCAGATGGGCGGGGACGGTCACGATGGGGACGGGGGCGGCGGCGGGGTTGGGCGCGTCGGTCATGGCTCTAGGGCGAGAGGGTTTTGGAAGAGGAAAGGCGGGAGTGGAGATGGTGTCCGAGGACGGGAAAACAGGCATCCGTTGGACCGTGTTTTTCATCCGCTTGCAACCATTTTGTCCCAGCTCCTCGTAATCTTCCTCATTTGGTTGATTACATTTGCAAGTGTATGCGATTCTCACTTGCTATGGACAGTGTGATAAATATGCTACAGCAGTACTAGATACTGCAAAGTCTGCAATTACAAACCCTGACTGACTGCAGTGTAATTTGAAGATGTGGGAGCCAATGATACAAACATGAAAGCAAAGCATGGCAAGGTGGGATAGGCACCAAGTTGGCCTGCGCCTGCGCGCCGTAGTACGAACAGGAACAGCTGGTCTGCCACCACCAGTCTCTGCCTCTGCTGGTGGTAAAGAGGGCAGTAATGGCAGTCCGTCCGTCCGTCCGTCGGTAGAGGGCCGGGCCGGAGCATGTCCCGACTGACTCGTCCCGTCCTGGCTCATCAGAATTCAATTCATATCCTGCTGCAGGAGCAAACCAAACGGCGATCTGGCTAGCCTGGTACGAGTAGCTGCGACGGACGAGGACGAACACGCCAAGCTAGCCCTCTCTTTGCTTTGCTTGCAGACAGAAAAGAAACCTACTATAGATCACGGGGCGCTAGAGGCTACTGTACTGTACTGAAGCTAGAGCCAGAAAACCAACTGGCCTCTGAATCTCTGCTTGCCCAATCCGGCCGCCTTCTGTTCAGCGAGAGAACTGCGCAGATGCACTGCCATTGGAATATTGCATTGCATTGGCTGTAAAAGTTGTGTGTGTTTTACTCCATCTGTGAGACTGCAACAAGAAGGAAGCATTTCTCTGGATCAACTGTCAACTGTCAATGGTGGCCCATCTGTCTGTCAGGCTAGTACGCCGTTCCTGGCCAGCACCAGACCGGAAGCCAGCGCCATCCCGAGCAAGGCGTGCAGCCGCACGCAGTAATACTTGGCCATGAAGATCTTGGTGTCATCCTGCAGATTTTTCCAACTTCAGCCAGTGTTGGTGTGAAGTGAAGAAAAAATGTTCAGAACGAAAAAGGAAGGTGTGAGAAGGGAGGACTATTTACATCATGGTTTCTCTGCACATAGTCCACAACCCATTTGCCCAGAGGGAGAGTCAGGGCGCCAAGGACCTAAGAATATGGTACAGCAGCAATGGTTGAGGTGGGAGCTGTGTTTTCAGGTAATTTTCTTAAGAGAAACAGTACGAGTCAGTAGCTTACAATGCAGGATGGTGGGAGACATCTGCTTATGCCGAAAGCCGCCAAGAGAGTGTAGAGGGCGCCGATCGCAACCGTCACTAGCGTCGCGCCTGTTTTGGTGCCGATCCTTACCTGTTTGTTTACAGGTTCACACACGAAGAACTTATGTTATACTAGTACTGATTATTTGTACATAAGTGAAATCAGATGTGCTGAAAAGAGAGGGTGGAATACCAGGGGAGACATCTTTCCAACAGCCCTGTCTCCCTCAATCTACAGATCATCAGAGTTCATCAGCTAATGACCATTTCACAGATAAGAATATAAAATTACTGCATCGATCGTATATGTCAGAGGGGGTGAATTTCATACCTGGTGAAAGTGGCTGCAGAAGAGTATCAGGGTGGTTGTCAACCCAACAAGAATGGATGAAGCTATGACTGTTTTGGTGAGAGGGAGAAGCACAGCCCCGCTGACAAATGCCAACATTCCAAGAGAAACTACTTAGCTATGATTGGATCCTTACATTTTTTGTACAGACTGAAGTCAAACCTTAATGCCCTCAATACTCTAAAGTGATTCCTACTTATACTTAGTATAGTTGAGAACTACAGTAGTTGCTCTAGAGTGTACCTTGAAATGCTTCTGCTGCTGTTTGAGAAGTAGAAAGCTGACGTGGCCAGTGGGCCAAATGCAGCAAAACATAATGGTTCGCCTAGACCGCGGTAACTTAATCGGAACGGCGGGCACTGCAAAATTGCACATGGATGAGATGAAAAGCATTAACACACAATTACATTTTGCTAAATTAACTAAAATACTGAATGCACCAGGCTATTTATAGATGAGACAACCCATAACAGATCACAAAAAGCAAATATATTCTGTTACAGATTACAGAACATAAAGAAACACAAGGTTCCCTGAAAAGGGGGCAGAAGATTTCACCTGGTAAACGTAACCACAGAGGATTGCACATAGCACCAAAACGATGAACCTGACGTCCCCTGCTTCTGCAAAGGCCCAAAAAAGCCCTCCAAAGCCGAGCAGAAGAGAAACGTTTGCTGCATATTCTGTCACTGCTCGACTGCACAGCAGGTCACACTGTAAAATGTTTAGTTTCCAAATACAGATATGCAAGCAATTAGGATGTTACTACTCGCCGGTACCAGGAACGAGCGGTACCTGCCAACAATATTGACAACGGATTCTTTCTTGTTCTTATCAGCGCCGGTATCTGAATCATAAACGTCATTGCTGCAGTAGAGTGAAAATGCAACATGTTCAGAACAGGGGAATGAATGGTTGAAGAGTGCTATTGATATCAGCAGCATCGTTTTGCTTGTCAGAGTATATTTGTGTAGGTGAGTTTTACCTCAGATTGAGCCAGGTGATCACAAGGACAGCAGCAGCCAGGAGGCCAAAGTAGCGCCTCGCGAAGAACAGCCCCGCATGGTTATAAGCAGCAGCTGTCCCTACCTGCAAGGGCCAGCAACCGTCAATGCAAATGCGTAAGGTGATCGTAGCTGCGATCAATATTCAGTCTGATTTGCATGCCAGCACACTAACAGGTAGGGAATTACAGTACAATTCTGAATTGCAAGGAATTTGAAGTTGAAGTTGCAGGGAACTCACGGTGAGCGGCACGAGCGCCACGGAGTAGATGGGCAGCTTGGCCGCCCTCCAGAGCAGCGTCGCGCGGGAAAGCTCGCCTCCGCCGGACGCCGCTGCGGCGGAGCACCGCACTCGCCGTAGCGCGCGGCGCCTTCTGGCGGGCTCCGCAGAGACGGCGGCAGCGCTGCCACGGGGAGAGGGAGGCGCGAGCGGGGAGACGAGGAGAGGCGCGAGGGCAATGCCTGCGAGCGGCATCGGCTCGGAGCGCTGGCTGGGGAAGCTTCGCTTAGATCAGGAGCGGCATTCCATCAAGCGGAGCGGGCCACGGCCGCCGGCGGCAGGTGGGGGCGCCGGTGCGGTGCTTGGGTTGGGGCTATCGCGCGTGCATGGATAAGGCTGGGGATCCGAGACGTGGACGCGCGGCAGGCAGTGGGCGGTTCAGTCACCACGCAGTCCGCACCCCGCACCCCTTCCTTTAGTCCCACCTCGCTAGTTTACAAAGAGAAGCACCAGCTTAAATACTCGGCTGGAGCGCTAGAAACGCCGAGCTCAGTCACGAGAGCTTGTGACCCATGTGGGGGCATCAAGGTGGTGTGGATGTTTGGTGCGGATTCTCGGCCTGGGCCTGTGGTGTGACTTTGCCGGCTTGCCCGTTCCAAGTTGGTAGTGGGCTGGGTTGCTTGGGCGAAAGCCTCGGCCTCTCAGGCCCTGAAGCGGCAGGCACCACGTTAGGCTGGTTTCACAGAGCAGCGTTTACTGCCCGCTTCCAACGGTGGAAGGATAACTGGCCGCTGCACCATGGGCCCATTCTGGCCTAGGGTCCCTACATGACAGACCACTATCTTTTTAGTAAAAATATTATTTAATTTTCATATGATGTATTCACTTCTTACAAAAATCTTTCAATTAATTTAATTTTTTCTAAATATTCTTACAAAAATCTTTCAATTAAATTAATTTTTCTAAATACTGTATTCTTTTTTTAAAATCTCTACCTCATTTTATACTAATCCTAAATTTTCTCCCTCTATAATAGATCACCATCTTTTTAGTAATTAAATAAATGGTTTAATTTTCATATGATGTATTCACTTCTTGCAAATCTTTCAATTAAATTAATTTTTCTACATATTGTATTTATTTTTTAAAATCGCTACCTCATTTTACACTAATCCTAAATTTTCTCCCTCTATAATAGACCACCATCTTTTAGTAATTAAATAAATCATTTAATTTTCATATGATGTATTCACTTCTTTAAAATCTTTCAATTAAATAAATTGTTTAATTTTCATATACTGTATTCACTTTTAAAATATCTTTCAAATAAATAATTCCTTTAATTTCTTATATTGTATTTTTTTAATTTGCTACCCATGCTCAAAGTTCTCCTGTGTATGTTTCTCATTTAATAATACATTTAAAATTAAGAAAACATTTAAAAACTGTCGGATGATTCTTGGGCTTCGTCATCTGCGCCCGACGCCGTGTGATTGCACACGATCGTGTGGCGTGCAACGTCTGTCTTTTCCCACTGAACACCTATGAGGCCTGAAGTTGTGACTGATTAACAATTTCTTTTTTACTTGCACTTCACACGTAGTGCTCAGCACGTGCCTACACATGTAGGTGATGCTACAAAACAATTTCAAGAGGAAGGACATAGCAAGCGCCAAACAAGGATCCGAGAACACCATATTTTCACGTTGATTGCGGGAGTTTGTTGAATTTTGGTACCAGCAAGCACATGGAGTCATGATTTGCTCGGATATAGCAATGATGCCTTTGTCGTCATTGTGGCCGTCAAAAACATAAATACCATCGCAACATCATCGATGCAGCTGTGTTGTTGTTGTAGCATTGTTAAGACAGTCATGTCATCGTCGCAACACTGCTACGACTAGGAAGCACGCCATCGTAGCATCGTCAAAGCAATCAGGCTTTCGTCGGAGCATCACCTGATGAAGCACAAACCAGCGAGATGCTATATTCGTGCGTGTAGATGGCCCGATCTTTCACGGCGATGCTTGATCAACAGTTCGTCCCCTTGTTCCTCCTCGCAACCTCCAAGATAATTTCATCCGCGCACGAAAATATGCGAATAAAAAAATGATCCCCTCGGATCAGCACGTAGTCGTTGATATGATGATCAACCCTCCGTTGCTAGTAAATTTCCACGATAAGAAAATCACAGATAATACACACGATCTTGCCGCCCTTGATTCGGACGTTTTCTGTACATTTTCATCTCAAAACTAAACTCGTCCATACGTAGAACAAACCTTGGCTATTATATAGCCGATTGACCCTCGCGTACGCACATGGCCTAAGGACAAGACAACTTGGACTCCTAGCAACTTGGTTATCACGTTTATAATCACGTGAACCTTTACAAGGAAAAGTACTACTCTTGTAAATAATTAAAGGACTACCCAAAGAGATAGAGGCCTAATTAAATAAAACATGAAAAGTTATCCTTGCCGTTTCCATCAAATATATCTGCGTGCGTACAGTTCAAAAAGGAAGCTGCCGATCCTAATCTTCTCTGGAGGTGTACGAAACGTGGGAACTATATCATCCGGCTTCGGTTCTTTATCTGCATGCAATCTGGAAAATACTCTTCTATGTATTGGGACACGCTCTGTATGATGAGCAGCAACATGTACTGATTCCCTTTCAAATACAGAAGCGATTCCGGGTCCACAAAGCTGACGCACACGACCATTGTTTCCTCGACAAAATCTGACCACATGCATGGCAATAATTTTCGCAACTTTTTCATGGCTTGACTCATTCACTGGCTCAACTTTAGTAGGATTATCGATCAAGGGTGCCATGCACTTATCATCCTCCCTCCGTTGAAGTGAAACCGTCCTTGGTTTTTAGTCTAATTTTTGTACAACCTTCCTCTCTGAAACTTGCATCTCTATGGTGATTGCACTGCCTGCCATTGGTTTCAGCACATGCTTCCTTCCATCATGCATGAATTTGTACAGGGCCGGTCCATAGATATTCAGGGCCCTGAGGCGAGATGACAAAATGGGGCCCTTGTCGACAAATAAAAATTCAGAATATATTGTATTTTGAAAACAATTTAGTACATCGTATAGATTGATGGTCTTTGAACTAAAACCACAAGGGAGGTGAAAAAAACACATGCCACCAAAATAAAAATGGGGCCCTTGTGGTGAATATGCCACAAGGGAGGTGAATATAATGTATTGACAAGGAAGTGAAAAAGACACACGCCACAAATTATTTATTTGTAACGGTCCAGAGAACTACATCGTAATAGTATGGAAACAACATAATTCTACAAAAGATCGCTCTTGTAAGTGGCACAAAGAGACTAGCATCTCGCTCTTCTAATTATGAAAACCTTGTCAAAACTGATAGCAACTTGGAGAGTTTGTGTTATCATGCGAACTTACATTAGTTTCTATCTCTCTAATCTGTTCGTCACTTGATGTCTTCACGCGAAGAAAACGTATCCAAAGCTTCCATCATATGATGATCAGATCTTGTTGTTTCTCCTAACACTTCTGGAAGAAAAGTCATCAATAATCACATCAGTATTTATTTCATTCAACATTTCTTTCTCAATGCATAAAGTAGCCAGACCATTCAATCTTTCCTGTGACATTGATGATCTCAAATAGTTTCCCAATAACTTCAACTTTGAGAAACTGCGTTCAGCTGATGCTACAGTGACTGCTACAGTAAATAAAATTCGATAAGTTATTAGTATATTTGAAAAGGGAGGTGAATAAAAATGTGAACTAAAATGGGGCCCTTGTGAACAAATAAAAATTCAGAATAAATTGTTTTTTCACTTCTTTTTCCCACTGATTAACTTTTTTTAAAAGACATATCACCAAACAATTGCAGAAAAACAGTCAATACTAGGGGCAAAAGCACCTGAATATGCGAAAGTGCTATTCTGAGCCCGAGCTCATATGCACCTGTTATCCTGACCATTCCTCGGCGTCAAGATTCGCTCCAGAGTGTGTATTTCACAGTGTATTCTCAGCAGTATTGCATGCTTTTTCAGAGGATAGGGCCCACCCACCTAGCGCATCTATTTTAACGGCCATCTCCCCCGCCGCCACCCCCCTCCTCCCGTTACATGGCTCAGATGCACACTACCGAAGTGAGCCACGGATCAGTCGTTACCTAACAAACGGACGTCCCCTTCCCCCTGTTTTTTATTAAGCCCAACGGCTTGCTCTGGAAGATTCACCCACCTACCCCCCAAGCTTATGCTCTTGTCTTCCTGTTCTAGCGAACAAACCGGCGACCATGGAGTCTTCTTCTTCCTCCTCGCAGCACGAGGGAGTGCTTCCACTGATCCCTTGCCCCGACTGCAAAGAGAAGGTGGTCACCTACATGTCTCGCGCCGGAGCTCGCTTCTACAAGTGCGTCAGGAAAGATGTAAGCACCCATCCGTACTGAAGAACAATCATCTTTTCGATTGATTCATCCTCTGTTCCTGAGTTTCGATTGAATCCAGGCTGGACTATGCGGCTTCATTAGATCTACGGACACGTACCTGCCGGAGCTGACCAGAGCTGGGCTCAGCCAGCCTTACGCGCTTCACGCCGCCATTGCTAGGCACTCGGGCTCTCCGCTTCAGCAGAGGTACAGGCGGGCCGACAACATTGAAGACCGGATGCAGCCAGAGATCCAGCCAGCACAAGTGCACATGGAGGCGCAGGTGCAGCAGCAGAGTCCTCCCCGCGCCGCTCATGCATGCTGCTCCGCCGACAGCCACCGCACGGCGCTGCTGTTGGCTGGAACAAACTTCATCCTCGTCGTCGCACTGGTGTTCCTAATCTTCCAGCATAGTGCTTAGGGGGCGTTTAATTAAGTCCATAGTCCACTAGTTCCTCTAATTTATTATGTTCGTTGCGTTGTACTGGGACGAGCCTCTTCTGTTTATTTGCTATTATGGTCACTGTGACGGTCATTGTCATTTTGTTGTAATGCAATCAATGCCTATGAATCATTATATATTTCGTGACACCTATGGTCATGTTCATCTTTTGTATGAAAATGTCACGTGCAATTTTTTAAGGCCCGCATTATTTTCTTAATTGCCCATGTGTAGTCACATCAATGGAAGCCATATTATTTTTTATTTAGCGGGGCCAGCTGTTCACGCTGCCGCCCACTACGGCCGAACCCGTGACCACTTTCCTGTACACTCCCACCGCTCAGCTGTTTGTCTCTCTCTCTTTCCTTATCATTCAGATCTTCTTCTTCCTTTCTCCAGCGACCGGGAAGACTCTGCTTCGAACAGCTCGCCGGCCACCCCCCTCGCCCGCAGCGTTGATAGGCGTCAAGATCGGCCTCTCATCCAGGTCCGCCCTCATCCACATCATTTTTCCCCCGTCATGCGCTGTCAGTCATGCAAGTTCCTAGTGGGATCTATTCGATTATTAGACCCATTGTTGTTCAAGATCCAAGAGCTCGGAAGGCCAGCTGACTAGATTTTTTTCCTCTGCTTTTGTCCATACCATGCGTAGCTCCAGTCATGTACTGGGTTGCATAGATAAATCTGATTCCATTACCATCTCATTTTGTTCACTATTAGTTTGTTTTACTGAATACAGATCTATTAGTGTACTGGCTTCAGTTATTAAATCGCAATTTATAGTACTATCCATTCTAAGTTCTAGAAGATCATTTGAATCAGCTAAATGTTCTTTACTGAATATTGGGCTGAGTTTTCTTTTGCACAGCTCCCATGTTAAATTTTAGGTTAATGTTTGCAGGACAAACATGTCGGATGCAGCTAGTTGCGGAGGGGACCCGTGTGGTGAGAACCTACAGATCCCTCCAGACTTACCAAGTGATGATTCAGCAGAGAGTGCTCTTCCAGAGTCATGTCCAGCAGCAACATCTCGTATATCTGTCAAGCACGTGGTTGAGGTTATCCGGTCATTCAATGAGTACAAATGGTTTCTTGTTACAAGTATTGGTTTTGGTGGCATGCTCGACCTCCAGATGCTTCAGACATTGAACCTAAAATTCAGCGCTTGGACAATGAGCAAGGTCAGCACTAGCCGCCGTGCACTTGTCCTGGCTGCTAACAAGGTACTGAAATTCTGGCCAGAGGATGTTCACAAGGTTTTTGGGATCCCGTGCGGGCATCGCAACATAAAGGGCCGTGATGGTCACATCAAGCCGGAGGCGGTTCAGTTCATGAAGACCGCATTGGGAATGGACAAGAAGGGGCTTCATAGCCTGCATGCAGTGGAAGATTTCCTCAGGAGGGTCATTTCTGAATCATCAAGCAAGCTAGAGAAGGACTGCTTCCAAATTGCCTTTGTTATTTTTGTGATGGGCCATGTTCTAGCACCGACCACAAAGCATGATTACGCCACTATCGATTTCTGGGGGGCTCTAGCTGACACCGAGACGATATCCCAGTTCAATTGGTGTGAGTATGTGATTCAAGCTATGCTAGCTGGGGTTAAGAGGCTGAAGAATGACATCCGTTCAGGCAACCCCGTCAGTAACTTAGTAGGATGCCATTTTTTCCTGTAGGTAGCACAAGTGTTTCAGCACATGCATCATCTAAACTATATTTACCTGTAATTACGGCTGACTAGTGTATTCCAATCATTTTTTACAGATTTTCGTTCTGGACAACCTCGATCTGGGAATCTTCAACAAGCATCATTCTGTTCTGCCCAGGGTCAAGGAGTTTGATCAGAAGTCAGTCCGCAATATGATAACACAGGCTACTGATGTTGGCAACGGAACCACGTCCTATGCCAGCGCTAT
Organism: Triticum aestivum; assembly: GCF_018294505.1. Classification (NCBI taxonomy): domain Eukaryota; kingdom Viridiplantae; phylum Streptophyta; class Magnoliopsida; order Poales; family Poaceae; genus Triticum; species Triticum aestivum. Next base: position 80,337,106 of record NC_057814.1, read on the forward strand.
GGTGAGTCTCCATTATATGCCATTTTAAATTTTTGTATGCATTCAAGTTATTCTCCTTTATTTTAATGACAATGCCATGGCTTTTCTGAAGCTACGCGACCACTCAACTGTGTGTTACGAGCGATCAAAGTATCCTGTCCTCGAGCTGTCAGAGTCCAGAAATACTGTTTTTTCACCGATGCAGCCAAGCTTGTCTTGTGGTGCTACCGCTAGCGCGACATCTGCGAGGGACGCACCTACCTCAGCCCAAAAACATAATCTCATTACTGAAATGACGCCGACTACTATACGACTACTAGGGCCCATGGATTTCTCAAACTACCTATGTAGGCAGTACCCGCATCTGGTTAGTTGACATTTTTTATGTGTTCGTCCGTACCGGTTCCTGCTCACATGCATCATCATTAGTCACACGGTTTGTTGTTGCTGACTCCATCTCATGCTTTAGGCCAACGATGAAACCACTATTCTTCTGAAGGAAGTCAATGCTCGCTGCATATCGCACCTAACAACTGCACGTGGCCACATCCAGCTCGAGATGATGAAGTTTGCCGACAAGCTTTATGCTGCCCGCCCCCGCACCTGCACATGTTGTGCAGCGCGTGACTATGACGAGTGCCCACCCAGAGCTCCCACTGCTCCCAATGGTACCTCCTCCTTCAGCACATCCATTTTTCTGTTCTCCATGTATGTACTATAATTTACGCCCCCTCATCACCAGCAGTTAATGTGATGAGAACGCCAGCTAGAAATGTCATTCAGGGCCACCGACTCAACCTATCTCCATGTGAAGGTAACCTCGCCCACCCGTTTTTCGTTTTTTGTTGAATTATACTAGTTGAATTGACAACGCCGTGTGTTCCATGATAGGCAATACTTCCACGAGCAAGCGGGTAAAAATTGCACACTCACCCTACCCAAGTGAGGACAATCGGTTGGGCTCTGCTCTTCGCCAATTTCTACAAACGGTGACCCAGTTTTTCAAGCAAAACATGCAAGCGATCAGTGAACTATACATCGATCTTCCAAATGATGGCAGCACAACTGTGTTTGGTGAGAGGTGTGCTGATCTTCCCGACCGAAAATATGTATCTCGCCCCGGCTTCCAAACTGATCCGTGGGTCAGGGGAGTGGTACCTTGTCCTCCACACGCTGGTGTTGCTGAGCTAATTGAGCAGTACCTCATTTCTGCTCCCGACAACGAGCTAGCTGGGTATGTCCATGCACCAATGTAACGACTTTAACTTTTTTTTTCTGTCATCACATTGTGAGCAGTTAATGTTAATATGCCAGCAATAATGAATCGTTGTTCTTTTATGCAGGAACTTTCTTGTTCACGAGGACCCTAGATTCATTCGGATATCTGGTTTTGTTCTACGTGACCAGCTTGTTGGCAATAACATTATAGGCCATGAATTGATGTCAATCTTGTTTAGGCATTTCGCTCAACTTGATGCGTACGCTGAAATTGAAAGTCCTTACCTAAGCTGGAGGCACCCCATTGAACTGGATTTTCCAGTAAGATAAATACCTTCCTATTTTGTTTTCCTTCTATTTAAACTGGTTTTTCTAGCCGACAATCATGCGTTCATACTGCCATTTTGCAGACACTAGTGTTGTCTGACTGCGATTTTCTGCACACCGTGTCAATCCAGAGGCAGTTAGCCTCTGATTATCTCAAGTATGACATAACTTCGTCAAAAATGGTACCTTTCTGGTCGAGAACCATATGTTTTCCATCACAACAAATTGACTCAATTGCACAGCAGTAGCTGACATCCTTCTGTTATCCCACAGTTCATCACACCGGTGCCACGCCCCGAAGGGTGGTTGGTTGTTATCTGGGACATGCAAATGAAAGTTATCAATTTGCTCGACCCGCTCTATCACAATGCTCTGGAAAGTCCCCCTGGAAGGACCGTGATGAAGCAATGGCATGGAAACTGCGCAATGCACTGTTCGCATGCCTCCATGAATTCTATGCTGGATGGCCGGCAGTGAAGGAGAATTGGCGTATGACGCATGAGCCTACAACGGACGTCATTTTCAATGTGTAAGTAATTCCGCAATACATATGCAATCAACCGACTTTGTGATAGAACCATTCAAAACTTACAATCTAATGTTTGATCGATCCCTCAATGTTTTTTAGTGGTGAATCAGGAGCGTGTGCCGTACACATCTATCGTCAGTTCGACGGTGACAAGCTCAAAATCCCACTTACGAAGGTATGTTGAAGACTGTTGCTAGCCAAATTTTCTTTTCATTCCGCGCACTACAACCATATGCATTAAAGTTTGTACCAAAATGATACATCAATCCGCAATATGTGGTTGACACACCATCCACATCTTTGTTAACAACAAAACGTTTTCAAAACCAAGAGGGACTGCCTGCACGAGTGCTTGAAGATCCAGGGTAACTTCTCAAAGCTAGCTCACAAAGCATTGTGGACTGTTTTAGCGCCATCTGACTTTGCCTTCGACGAATAAACACATAATTTGGCACCAACCATCGCCACGCGAGATGTTATCCACTTTTCACTGTCTTCGCCGTGTCGGTTATCATTGGGGATTGTATGAGACTTGGGGTGAACAACTTATCTTGTGGTGTGTTGTTTATGGAAACGCAGTTACCTATCCCCTGTCGCGACATCGCACCATGTTGGGTTTTACAAGGTCTTTTACCCATTTGGACAAAACATATATATATGTATTAGTACCCAAAGTATTCTCCCTGTAGGACGGAATGAAGATCTTTTGTTAAATCTCCTTGTTCATATACAACAGCGAACCTTATGTTTTATAATAAAGTAATCACAATCTGGCATGGATTTGTCACATGAGTTTATTCACAACCACTGCCATAAAATGTATTAAAAACCCCTAACCATACATCCCATCTTTTTCCGATTCACCTTAAATTTGTTAAGTTCCTGAAAGGCAATACCGTTAATGAAGTTGCCTGCGCAAAACTACTACTTCCGAATGCTACCAGTTTGTCACTCCAAATGGATGCCTTTAGTCATCCCCCGTTCATTCTCCTTTTGCTTATTTTCATCATCTGCATATTAAAGACTTGCACTACAGATCAACCATTTACGCCCCAAGTTAGTCATTACACGACTGAACATCAGGGCAACACAAGTACAGACAAGGGCAAATTTCAATACTAGTCTTAAGGACACAAACATCTTCACGAATACAGACGACATGATAAGTAAACCATGTTCAGGCACTACCGACCACACACCACAGCCCCCCACCTGAAATCCGCATAGGGGACAGACGCAAAAGGCACCAAAGTCTGTTTTCACCAGAATCTAACATAACCATTTGTGCTGGGACATTTAGCACTCAATTGCCAGCTAGTGGAGCAGGAGCTAATCTATCATACCCCAGCCATGCATCTAATTCAAAAGATCTTCCATGGTACTCCACCAGTTCTTAACGCTTAGTATATACACGTAGTTAAATAGCCTCCCCGTGCTTGATTAGAACGGAACTTCGTTGAGCATGAAGCTTGGCAGGTCACCCCTGTTGCCCCTCATCGTAATCACCTCATATGCAAACTGCTTCTTAAGGTAAGCCAGCTCGTCCTGCGGGGGAAACAGTAATTGCTTTATGATGAGTCATCTTGCTATCTCCGCTCTATACAAGGCTAACACATTTTATGCATTCATAAATGATGTCCCTTTTTACCTCGCCAATTTGCCTCTGGAGATACAGTCCTTTGTAGTTCCTCCAGTAATGCCAAAGGTAGATCCAGCTGTCCTCACTGCGAAAAAAATGTGAATTAACAGTCACACGATGCCACATGTTTGCTCTTTTTTCTATGGTTGTGATTTGTTCTCGATGAATGACTTACATCTCACACGGTTCATTCATGCAGTAGGCATAAAGCACACTCCAACCGTCCTCAGGTATGTACCAGTCTGCGAAGTGACCACGAAGGACCCTCCGGAGCCTGCGCAGGACGAGGTGTGCAATGACCTCATGTTTGACACGCATCTCATCATCGTGGATGCTTGTTTCAACTGGATCCATGACAACAAGTGTTCTTTCTTCAATGTCCACAACATAGAAGGAAAATCCCCCCATCATCGGTACAGGAAGAAACAGCTGCACAATAGAAAGTGAAGCAAAAATCAGCAAGGCAAGTCATTCATTTTTTCTGCATGCATTTTGTAAGAAACTTATATGTGGTTCGACATTTTATTTTCTGTACCTTCTTGGTCCATTGAAGCTTGTATCCAAGCAAATCTTCTTCCAGCATACTCACTATGAATTCGTAGTCAAGTACATTAGAGCTCAAGTCATCAGAGCTGTACATCAGATATTCCTGCCGCCAAGCCATACTGTTAGTTATTGATACACACGAGCTACTAATGCTCAGACTTATGAAGTTTTAGTTGCATTTACCACAAAACGAATGTCGAACAGATGCCTCCATCTTATTTACCATTTGCCATACATGCGAGCATCTTTACCGACAAGCATCCGTGAAAATGCTATCCACCCATGCTTTGTGAGCTCACCATCAGGGCCAAATTGATGTATGAAATCATCCCCACCCAGGACAATGAGGTACATGACCAGGTGTTTGAACCATTTCCTGCGTGTAGATTCCCAATTAGGTCTGTACACATGTACTAAATGGCATAGACAAATCTGTCAAGTAGTCATCAGAAAACAACTACCCACCTGTCACGATCACTCCGTGTGCTGTGCACCATCTTGTCGTAGAACCGCAGCACGTCCTGAGCAGTGGGTATATCATGCTTAAGTCCGAATTTCCCAGGGAACTTCTCACCCATCTCACTCTTAACCTCAATCCTTAGTATTCCCTCTGGCAACCTCAGATTTCTTGACAGTCTGTCTGATACCGGCACTGAAATTTTCAGAAACATTGCATGTAAGCATGCAAATAAATTCCCAATCTCAACCAGACAAGCTAATGTATTAAGCTCCAAACTTATCATTGGAAACAACGTCTGGCCACCTGTTGCTCCGTGGTGCCGAGCAGCTGCTGAACCATCCATTCCTGTCACATGTGAACATATTATTACACTACTTGAAAAAAGAACCAATGGTATTCGCTGTATACTTCAGGTAAATCTCAGAACTCTGTGTTTTACCTTGGTCAGAATTTTGTACGCGTTGTGGCAACTGGGTAGAGCTTCCCCCAACTTCCGTCACTGTCATTTTTTTTGTGAACTATTATATAATTGAAAACGAAATAAGGTGCATGAAAAAATTACTACTCTCATTTTTCATGTGCATGAGAGCTCACCAGTTCTCCCTGCAAACGTATCCCCAGGGATACTATCATGCCTATGGAGTCTGCTAACAGTGACAGGTTCATCATGAGGACCTATGTCCACGCCAGCTACAAGACACACAAACAGATCAACTCAGATTAACCGATCCAATGTTATCAATAATTCAACGCCCGTGTAAATATGCCCACTCACCAGCATGGCCGTGTACTGGACCAATAGGATCCACTACATTAGCTTTAGTTATGCCATCACTAACAGGACCAGGAGCATGCGCCCATACCACGCCACCACTGATAGTGTTGCCAACAACTGTAGATTTTTCATAAAGTTAATCTTCATCTTATATTTTTCAACACATAAAAAATGCAGTGCACATTACCGCAGAATTAACATTTTTACCTGTACCCTGTGTAGCTGGTTCCTCACTGTCCTCGCCACTAGCATCGTTCCCGTCGTCAGAACTGCTGTCATCAGTTTCAGAGTTGTCCGTTGGACAAATTGTCTGAACAACATTCGAGAACTTAACTCTTCTTCGGTGCTTACTCTTTGCCTTTCTTGATTTCCTTGTCTTACGTTTCTTCTGGGGGGCAGCCCTCCTCCCTGCAGAATCAAACACAATTTTCGCAAACATATGTTAGATAGAGAAGTATCAATTTTTCTCCGTTTCACTTGTCTGATTTAATTAGATTTTTCACCTCTTTTTCTTCGGTGCATGGATACGCCACTCCGACAGTAGTAATAATCATCTAAGCTTGTCTGAACCACTACATCTACAGGAAGAAATATTTGTCAGGCTCTCATCCGCACGTCTTGTTAGGAGCGCGTACTTATCAATCGTTTATTTCGATCACATACCTGAACCTGATGATCGCCCAGCCATCGTCCTTGTCCCCATTGAACCAGCAAAACCCACACTAGAAGACACGATCTCGATTTGCTCGTCAGTAACTGCAGCAGAATCATGCAAGGATGAGTACCCCTATAGAGTTCCAATCATTTTCTCATGGACCGTCTAATTTTTCACATGTTATCTTTATGCTCACCGTTGCGATCATAAAGCTTCTCGTATATTTCTGCTACATGAGTATCAGTAGCCACTTGGTCCCTTGCGTCCTGATCAATCTCCTCCTGAATCTTCTTAGCAACTTCCTCATCTTTCTCATGGCGCTCTTTTCCTTTCCTTCCTTCATCCTCCAGAATCTTCCTTGCCAATTCTGCGTCATGCTTTTCTTGTTCCCTTAGCCTTTTGTCAGTGTCCACCTTAGTTATGTGATCATGTCCAGACCACATTTCAAAATCAGACTCGTGATGGCTATCAATGTCAACTTGATACGAAACTCCTCCTGGAGCAACCAACGATACGTGCTGGTTGGCATCAACGGTTGCTTCCTCTAGCACGTCTGCAGTCATGATGGGTCGCTTAGTCAACATACAAAAATTCATTCTGCTGAAACATTTGAAATATCGCAAAATTAGCATCTTACATTCGCGAACCAGCTCGTTCTGAAGCTGCATTGCACACTCCACGTCGATGTCGACAACACGAGGCTGTTGAGTGCAATGCACGTCAATCTCATCCTTCACAGTCACTGCCTCAACTTGCATTGCCGTGATCTCTTGCAAAACAGTGTCCATTTCACTAACAGCAGCTGCACAGTCCAACATGCCTATCTTTTTTGTTTACGTCTCCAAAATAAATAAATTACGTACATGCTTATTTTTCAGACATGACATGGAATACCTGATGTTCGCTCGACAACATCAGTTCCAGCCCTTATTTGTCTTGAACACACATTCCCTTGATTCACTAGTCGGGCGTGCCGTGCAGGCCCTACAGTTTTTATCAAGTTAGGCATCCTGGTCAAACCAGTCATCAAAACTACATTATCACATCTGCGAAAGCAATACCAAAATCATACCTCCAGCATCTCCCAGACGTATCCCTTCTTCAGCTCCACCCCCCAACATATCTATGAGTTTTTATTCGAAATGTTGTTAGGTATCATCTTGCTCATGGTTACATACATATAAGTGCTACAATGTAGTCAGCCCGTGAGGCACTAACCTTGTCTTCGTAGGTGACGAGCAGCGTTCCTGGAGCGACGCTCACGAATTTCCTCATCATTCTCATTACTGTCAGATGACTCCATCTTAGATTCTATAGCTGCTGCCTTCTTGCCTTTCTCTGCTGCACTTATCCGAGTAGACCGCCTAAGTGGGGTAGTTGCTGAAGGCGCCATTGGAGGTGGTGTTGACATCTCAGTATGTTCAACACCAAGTACTCCACCTGCATCAGAAAACAACAATGCCACGATCAGTCACCATAAAGATCTTAATGGCACACCACATTCAAGTTCCTGGTTGTTTCTTAAATTTTATAAAGCACTTACTGTGTGCGAAAGTTATTGGTTCCGCCAATGTTGTTGTCACGACGGTACATTCACTATCAACAGCTACATCATCTTCAAAGTTCCTAATCTCTTCTACATTATCCTGCATGCTTACAACAATCAGCAATGGGCACTAAAATAACAAGAAGTCTTTCATAAATTTCAGGATGAAAGCTATCACCAGATTAATGCTGCCTGCTACCAAAGGATGCCACTGCATCTGAAGATTAGTAATGTATCCATCAGGCCTTGTCTGCATGAGAACAACAGCTGTCAGAGTTTTCATTTATCTGAACACTTGCGCGCACACTCATTCCATTTACAAAAGGTTGTACTTACTCTATAAGCAGCAGGATTAGCCTTGATTAGCTTAATTAGCTTGGAAACTTGGTCATGTGTGTAAGCTGCTATCCTTGGCCCAAAGCTTGGATACAAGTAATGAATCCCAAAGTCTATCCAGTCCAGAGCGAAACACTGCACAACAAACAGAAAGTGTTAGAAAGGTTGTACTTTTTAGTGTGGGCAACAACATAAGGACATGCACAATGATTGAAAGGTGCATTCCAACAACTCACTTTAAGGAAAAGTGGATTGCCGCACAGGATAGAAGCATCCATGCCGGCGAGTATGTCCGCATGCAGCCTTCTTGCAGCCCTTCTAGCCATCTCCAACAAATAGGCTCCCCAGTTATATGACCCAATCTGTGTTGGGTCTTGCACGACAAGCAAAATTTCTTCAGGAATGACATGCACGGACTGCCTTGGACCAATGAACGTGGCGCACACAACTATGGTGACAGCAACCATGAAAGCAACTGTGTCCTCTCTGGTCATGCAGCAAGGGTTGATCTTGCTAATGACATCTCTGCAGTCTTTCACACTAACAGCCCCCGTGCCCTCTATTCGTAGATACCTCCTGATGTTATCCATCAGGTCAGATCTGTGAGGTGGTGCCCCGAACTCCACTAATCTACCTCTACCAGTCACCCCAAAGATCCTAACCACATCCCGGACCGTGATTCTTCGCACCTCACCGTCCCAAAATACAAATGTCATGTTTCTTGGGTTGACCCTGGAAAGCAGAGTTGCGTAGAATTTTCGATCTACAGTCTCGGTGTACCGGTTAGTGAGCAAGCTAGCTAGCCCAGTGGGAATGGCGACGCTGTAGAAGACGGGGCCGATGGTCAGCAGTGGCGGAGTAGCGAACATGCTCGAGTACGTTGCCCGCCTTCTTAGCTCGACCACCGGCGAGCCGCTCGCTGACACCACCATCGACAAGCTCCCCCAGCGCTTGTTCCTTTTTCTCTGGCTAGATCCTCCCGCCTTGTCTGGGTCATCGATCGATATGCGCCGCTTCTGGCTCCCTGGATCATCATCGGTCGCCATATAGCTCCTGCGGTCAAACAGACATTGCCGTAGCAAGCAGCAGAGGTCACAGATGAGCTCCCAAAGGAAGAAGAACATAATATGTATGAGAGAGAGGTGCAGATGTGTCGCCGGCGCATGCGCTCGCGTTACTCACCTGTGAGCCGCCTTCTATGCCGCCGGATAGCGGATCTGCGCCGGTTTCCCAGCGATAGCTCGGACCTTGTTCTCCCCGAGGCTGCTGTGAGGGAGAAGGAATGTGGTGTTGGGGAGTGGAGTGAGCAGTACCGCAGCAGCTAGCCCAAGAGAGGTAATAGTCTCTTCAGTTTCACCCGAGGCCGCCTGCCACCTGACAACTTTTTACCACCACAGTGGTAAATACGAATCTCTCATTTATTTATCACCCAAAGCGCTACAGTCCTAGATATTTTGGGTTACACCGGCGGGAACTTTTCCGCCCACACCCGCTGGCACGTGGATCAGTCCACACCGAACACGAGCTTACAACATTTTCGTTGTACCGTGCACTCCTGCCTGCAAGTGCACGCGTGTAATCTTTCAAAAACCAGTTCCCGATTCGTGTACCAGTTTATCCACATGGTCCCACTAGTTAGAATGGAGCATCCTAATTGAGTAATGGGTGCACAGGCAAGCACCATTTATCTGTTTTGGGACCAGCCCCGGCACCTGACACGTATATACAGCTGGAAACAAAGACCCGATCAGGACGATCCATTTTGCCACAAGTGACAAACCCAGAGGATGTTCCTCTGGGGTCCACGCAGCACCGGCACAACAAACGGGCGGTTGCGGTAGTGTGCGGTCGCTGGATGCACATGCAGTGATTGGAGTCTTCAACAGGGTCACGAACATCTAACACCTTTGACCATGGGCCCCCTCTCGGGTCAGACGCATGCACATGCACCATGCAGTTCCCAAGCTCTCCTCAGGCAAATTTAATACGATTCAAACACAGCTACCACCATACAGCATTGGTTTTCAGTACTTGTGCTCAATCTGCGACGCTAATCACCGGCTGACAAAACACACACCATGGTCTTAAAATAACAAAACACACATCCCACTGTACTATTATAAATGGCTACTACTGTACATACTCCACAAGCACCCCGTAAACAGAAACACAGGCAATTTTCCTCTACTCGAATCCTCAGTGGCTAGCCTAGCGAAGCCGTTGACGCTTCGCTGGTGGGCTAACCACTTCTTCTTCCCCATCGTCTTCACCCATCTCATACTGTGGAGCTGCCGATCCTTCCCCGTCCTCATAATCCTTGGCATCAACAATCTGGCCCCAGGCGCCTACTTCTGGATCGTGGTTGCCACTCCCTTCGAGGCCACCAGCTTCTGGTTCCACTCCAACGTTTCCTCCCACTTCGTGTTCTTCATCGTCAGATCCATCATCCAAGTATGGACATCTTGTTGGGGATCGTAGCAGAATTTTAAAATTTTCCTACGCTCACCAAGATCCATCTATGGAGTATACTAGCAACGAGGGGAAAGGAGTGCATCTACATACCCTTGTAGATCGCGAGCGGAAGCGTTCCAATGAACGAGGTTGATGGAGTCGTACTCGCCGTGATCCAAATCACCGATGACCGAGTGCCGAACGGACGGCACCTCCGTGTTCAACACACGTACGGAGCAGCGACGTCTCCTCCTTCTTGATCCAGCAAGGGGAAGGAGAGGTTGATGGAGATCCAAAAGCACGAATGCGTGGTGGTGGATGTAGCGGGATCTCGGCAGGGCTTCGTCGAGCTTCTGCGAGAGGGAGAGGTGTTGTAGGGGAGGAGGGAGGCGCCCAAGGCTGTTTTTTGCTGCCCTCCCTCCCCCCTTTATATAGGCCCCAT
>NC_057814.1:80348286-80364882 GCF_018294505.1 Triticum aestivum
CCCCAAGGCAAGTGGGGCGCCCCCCCCCCCACCCTAGGGTTTCCAACCCTAGGCACAGGGGGAGGCCCATGGGGGGCGCCCCAGCCCACTAAGGGCTGGTTCCCTTCCCACTTCATCCCATGGGGCCCTCCGGGATAGGTGGCCCCACCTGGTGGACCCCCGGGACCCTTCCGATAGTCCCGGTACAATACCGGTGACCCCCGAAACTTTCCCGGTGGCCGAAACTTGACTTCCTATATATAATTCTTCACCTCCGGACCATTCCGGAACTACTCGTGACGTCATATCTCTACAACCCTAGCGTCATCGAACCTTAAGTGTGTAGACCCTACGGGTTCGGGAGACATGCAGACATGACCGAGACGCCTCTTCGGTCAATAACCAACAGCGGGATCTGGATACCCATGTTGGCTCCCACATGTTCCACGACGATCTCATCGGATGAACCACGATGTCGAGGATTCAATCAATCCCGTATACAATTCCCTTTGTCAATCGGTATGTTACTTGCCCGAGATTCGATCGTCGGTATCCCAATACCTTGTTCAATCTCGTTACCGGCAAGTCTCTTTACTCGTACCGCAATGCATGATCCCGTGACTAACTCCTTAGCCACATTGAGCTCATTATGATGATGCATTACCGAGTGGGCCCAGAGATACCTCTTCGTCATACGGAGTGACAAATCCCAGTCTCGATCCGTGCCAACCCAACAGACACTTTCGGACATACCCGTAGTGTACCTTTATAGTCACCCAGTTACGTTGTGACGTTTGGCACACCCAAAGTACTCCTACGGTATCCGGGAGTTGCACGATCTCATGGTCTAAGGAGAAGATACTTGACATTGGAAAAGCTCTAGCAAACGAACTACACGATCTTTGAGCTATGCTTAGGATTGGGTCTTGTCCATCACATCATTCTCCTAATGATGTGATCCCGTTATCAATGACATCCAATGTCCATAGTCAGGAAACCATGACTATCTGTTGATCAACGAGCTAGTCAACTAGAGGCTTACTAGGGACACGTTGTGGTCTATGTATTCACACATGCATTACGATTTCCGGATAACACAATTATAGCATGAACAATAGACAATTACCATGAACAAAGAAATATAATAATAACCATTTATTATTGCCTCTAGGGCATATTTCCAACAGTCTCCCACTTGCACTAGAGTCTATAATCTAGTTACATTGTGATGAATCGAACACCCATTGCGTCCTGGTGTTGATCATGTTTTGCTCTAGGGAGAGGTTTAGTCAACGGATCTGCTACATTCAGGTCCGTATGTACTTTACAAATATCTATGTCTCCATTTTGAACACTTTCACGAATGGAGTTGTAGCGACGCTTGATATGTTTGGTCTTCCTGTGAAACCTGGGCTCCTTGGCAAGGGCAATAGCTCCAGTGTTGTCACAGAAGAGAGTCATCGGGCCCGACGCATTGGGAATCACCCCTAGGTCGGTAATGAACTCCTTCATCCAGACTACTTCCTGTGCTGCCTCCGAGGCTGCCATGTACTCCGCTTCACATGTAGATCCCGCCACGACGCTTTGCTTGCAACTGCACCAGCTTACTGCTCCTCCATTCAAAATATACACGTATCCGGTTTGTGACTTTGAGTCATCCAGATCTGTGTCGAAGCTAGCGTCGACGTAACCCTTTACGACGAGCTCTTCGTCACCTCCATAAACGAGAAACATATCCTTAGTCCTCTTCAGGTACTTTAGGATATTCTTGACCGCTGTCCAGTGTTCCATGCCGGGATTACTTTGGTACCTTCCTACCAAACTCACGGCAAGGTTTACATCAGGTCTGGTACACAGCATGGCATACATAATAGACCCTATGGCCGAGGCATAGGGGATGACACTCATCTTTTCTCTATCTTCTGCCGTGGTCGGGCATTGAGCCGTGCTCAATTGCACACCTTGCAATACAGGCAAGAACCCCTTCTTGGACTGATCCATATTGAACTTCTTCAATATCTTGTCAAGGTATGTACTCTGTGAAAGACCAATGAGGCGTCTTGATCTATCTCTATAGATTTTGATGCCTAATATATAAGCAGCTTCTCCAAGGTCCTTCATTGAAAAACACTTATTCAAATAGGCCTTTATACTTTCCAAGAATTCTATATCATTTCCCATCAATAATATGTCATCCACATATAATATGAATAATGCTACAGAGCTCCCACTCACTTTCTTGTAAACACAGGCTTCTCCATAAGTCTGTGTAAACCCAAACGCTTTGATCATCTCATCAAAGCCAACTCCGAGATGCTTGCACCAGCCCATAGATTGAGCGCTGGAGCTTGCATACTTTGTTAGCATTCTTAGGATCGACAAAACCTTCCGGCTGCATCATATACAATTCTTCCTTAAGGAAGCCATTAAGGAATGCCGTTTTGACGTCCATCTGCCATATCTCATAATCATAGTATGCGGCAATTGCTAACATGATTCGGACAGACTTCAGCTTCGCTACAGGTGAGAAAGTCTCATCGTAGTCAACCCCTTGAACTTGCCGATAACCCTTAGCGACAAGTCGAGCCTTATAGATGGTCACATTACCATCCGCGTCTGTCTTCTTCTTAAAGATCCATTTATTTTCTATGGCTTGCCGATCATCGGGCAAGTCAGTCAAAGTCCATACTTCGTTTTCATACATGGATCCTATCTCGGATTTCATGGCTTCTAGCCATTTGTCGGAATCCGGGCCCGCCATCGCTTCTTCATAGTTCTAAGGTTCACCGTTGTCTAACAACATGATTTCCAGGACAGGGTTGCCGTACCACTCTGGTGCGGAACGTGTCCTTGTGGACCTACGAAGTTCAGTAGTAACTTGATCCGAAGCTTCATGATCATCATCATTAACTTCCTCCCCAGTCGGTGGAGGCACCACAGGAACATCTTCCCGCACTGTGCTACTTTCCGGTTTGGAAGGGGTGACTATCACCTCATCAAGTTCCACTTTCCTCCCACTCAATTCTTTCGAGAGAAACTCTTTCTCCAGAAAGGACCCGTTCTTGGCAACGAAGATCTTGCCTTCGGATCTGAGGTAGAAGGTATACCCAATAATTTCCTTAGGGTATCCTATGAAGACGCATTTTTCCGACTTGGGTTCGAGCTTTTCAGGTTGAAGTTTCTTGACATAAGCATCGCATCCCCAAACTTTTAGAAACGACAGCTTAGGTTTCTTCCCAAACCATAATTCATACGGTGTTGTCTCAACGGATTTCGACGGAGCCCTATTTAAAGTGAATGCGGCAGTCTCTAAAGCATAGCCCCAAAATGAGAGCGGTAAATCGGTAAGAGAAATCATAGATCGCACCATATCCAATAGAGTGCGATTATGACGTTCGGACACACCGTTTCGCTGAGGTGTTCCAGGCGGCGTGAGTTGTGAAACGATTCCACATTTCCTTAAGTGCGCACCAAATTCGTGACTTAAATATTCTCCACCACGATCTGATCGTAAGAATTTTATTTTTCTGTCACGTTGATTCTCAACCTCACTCTGAAATTCCTTGAACTTTTCAAAGGTTTCAGACTTGTGTTTCATTAGGTAGACATACCCATATCTACTTAAATCATCAGTGAGAGTGAGAACATAACGATATCCTCCGCGAGCCTCAACACTCATTGGACCGCACACATCGGTATGTATGATTTCCAATAAGTTGGTTGCTCGCTCCATTGTTCCGGAGAACGGAGTCTTGGTCATCTTACCCATGAGGCATGGTTCGCAGGTGTCAAATGATTCGTAATCAAGAGACTCCAAAAGTCCATCTGCATGGAGCTTCTTCATGCGCTTGACACCAATGTGACCAAGGCGGCAGTGCCACAAGTATGTGGGACTATCGTTATCAACTTTACATCTTTTGGTATTCACACTGTGAATATGTGTAACATCACGTTCGAGATTCATCAAGAATAAACCATTGACCAGCGGGGCATGACCATAAAACATATCTCTCAAATAAATAGAACAACCATTATTCTCGGATTTAAATGAGTAGCCATCTCGAATCAAACGAGATCCAGATACAATGTTCATGCTCAAAGCTGGCACTAAATAACAATTATTGAGGTTTAAAACTAATCCCGTAGGTAGATGCAGAGGTAGCGTGCCGACGGCGATGACATCGACCTTGGAACCATTCCCGACGCGCATCGTCACCTCGTCCTTTGCCAGTCTCCGTTTATTCCGCAGTTCCTGTTTTGAGTTACAAATATGAGCAACCGCACTGGTATCAAATACCCAGGAGCTACTACGAGTACTGGTAAGGTACACATCAATTACATGTATATCACATATACCTTTGGTGTTGCCGGCCTTCTTGTCCGCTAAGTATTTGGGGCAGTTCCGCTTCCAGTGACCACTTCCCTTGCAATAAAAGCACTCAGTCTTAGGCTTGGGTCCATTCCTTGACTTCTTCCCGGCAACTGGCTTACCGGGCGCGACAACTCCCTTGCCGTCCTTCTTGAAGTTCTTCTTACCCTTGCCTTTCTTGAACTTAGTGGTTTTATTCACCATCAACACTTGATGTTCTTTTCTGATCTCCACCTTCGCTGATTTCAGCATTGAATATACCTCGGGAATGGTCTTTTCCATCCCCTGCATATTGAAGTTCATCACAAAGCTCTTGTAGCTTGGTGGAAGCGACTGAAGGATTCTGTCAATGACCGCGTCATCCGGGAGATTAACTCCCAGCTGAGACAAGCGGTTGTGTAACCCAGACATTCTGAGTATGTGCTCACTAACAGAACTATTCTCCTCCATTTTACAGCTGAAGAACTTGTCAGAGACTTCATATCTCTCGACCCGGGCATGAGCTTGGAAAACCATTTTCAGCTCTTCGAACATCTCATATGCTCCATGCTTCTCAAAACGCTTTTGGAGCCCCGGTTCTAAGCTGTAAAGCATGCCGCACTGAACGAGGGAGTAATCATCAACACGTGATTGCCAAGCATTCATAACGTCTTGGTTCTCTGGGATTGGTGCTTCACCTAGCTGTGCTTCTAGGACATAATCTTTCTTGGCTGCTATGAGGATGATCCTCAGGTTCCGGACCCAGTCCGTATAGTTGCTGCCATCATCTTTCAGCTTGGTTTTCTCTAGGAACGCGTTGAAGTTGAGGACAACGTGGGCCATTTGATCTACAAGACATATTGTAAAGATTTTAGACTAAGTTCATGATAATTAAGTTCATATAATCAAATTATTCAATGAACTCCCACTCAGATAGACATCCCTCTAGTCATCCAAGTGAAACATGATCCGAGTTAACTAGGCCGTGTCCGATCATCACGTGAGACGGACTAGTCAAGATCGGTGAACATCTCCATGTTGATCGTATCTTCTATACGACTCATGCTCAACCTTTCGGTCCTCCGTGTTCCGAGGCCATGTCTGTACATGCTAGGCTCGTCAAGTCAACCTAAGTGTATTGCGTGTGTTCCGAGGCCATGTCTGTACATGCTAGGCTCGTCAACACCCGTTGTATGCGAACGTTAGAATCTATCACACCCGATCATCACGTGGTGCTTCGAAACAACGAACCTTCGCAACGGTGCACAGTTACGGTGAACACTTTCTTGAAATTATTATAAGGGATCATCTTACTTACTACCGTCGTACTAAGCAAATAAGATGCAAAACATGATAAACATCACATGCAATCAAATAGTGACATGATATGGCCAATATCATTTTGCTCCTTTGATCTCCATCTTCGGGGCACCATGATCATCTTCGTCACCGGCATGACACCATGATCTCCATCATTGTGTCTTCATGAAGTTGTCACGCCAACGATTACTTCTACTTCTATGGCTAACGCGTTTAGCAATAAAGTAAAGTAATTTACATGGCGTTATTCAATGACACGCATGTCATACAAAATAATAAAGACAACTCCTATGGCTCCTGCCGGTTGTCATACTCATCGACATGCAAGTCGTGATTCCTATTAAAAGAATATGAGCAATCTCATACATCACATATATCATTCATCACATCTTCTGGCCATATCACATCACATAGCACATGCTGCAAAAACAAGTTAGACGTCCTCTAATTGTTGTTGCAAGTTTTTACGTGGCTTGTATAGGTTTCTAGCAAGAACGTTTCTTACCTACGTTAAACCACAACGTGATATGCCAATTTCTATTTACCCTTCATAAGGACCCTTTTCATCGAATCCGTTCCGACTAAAGTGGGAGAGACAGACACCCGCTAGCCACCTTATGCAACTAGTGCATGTCAGTCGGTGGAACCTGTCTCACGTAAGCGTACGTGTAAGGTCGGTCCGGGCCGCTTCATCCCACAATACCGCCGAAACAAGATAAGACTAGTAGCGGCAAGAAGAATTGGCAACATCAACGCCCACAACTGCTTTGTGTTCTACTCGTGCATAGTAACTACGCATAGGCCTGGCTCATGATGCCACTGTTGGGGATCGTAGCAGAATTTTAAAATTTTCCTACTCTCACCAAGATCCATCTATGGAGTATACTAGCAACAAGGGGAAAGGAGTGCATCTACATACCCATGTAGATCGCGAGCGGAAGCGTTCCAATGAACGAGGTTGATGGAGTCGTACTCGCCGTGATCCAAATCACCGATGACCGAGTGCCGAACGGACGGCACCTCCGCGTTCAACACACGTACGGAACAGCGACGCCTCCTCCTTCTTGATCCAGCAAGGGGAAGGAGAGGTTAATGGAGATCCAGCAGCACGACGGCGTGGTGGTGGATGTAGCGGGATCTCGGCAGGGCTTCGTCGAGCTTCTACGAGAGGGAGAGGTGTTGTAGGGGAGGAGGGAGGCGCCCAAGGCTGTTTTTTGCTGCCCTCCCTCCCCCCTTTATATAGGCCCCCTGGGAGGGGGGGGGGGGCGCCGGCCAGAACCCATCTGCATGGGGGGGCGGCGGCCAGGGGGGAGACTTGCCCCCCAAGGCAAGTGGGGCGCCCCCCCACCCTAGGGTTTCCAACCCTAGGCGCAGGGGGGAGGCCCATGGGGGGCGCCCCAGCCCACTAAGGGCTGGTTCCCTTCCCACTTCAGCCCATGGGGCCCTCCGGGATAGGTGGCCCCACCCGGTGGACCCCCGGGACCCTTCCGGTGGTCCCGGTACAATACCGGTGACCCCCGAAACTTTCCCGGTGGCCGAAACTTGACTTCCTATATATAATTCTTCACCTCCGGACCACTCCGGAACTCCTCGTGACGTCCGGGATCTCATCCGGGACTCCGAACAACTTTCGGGTTTCCGCATACTCATATCTCTACAACCTTAGCGTCACCGAACCTTAAGTGTGTAGACCCTACGGGTTCGGGAGACATGCAGACATGACCGAGACGCCTCTCCGGTCAATAACCAACATCGGGATCTGGATACCCATGTTGGCTCCCACATGTTCCACGATGATCTCATCGGATGAACCACGATGTCGAGGATTCAATCAATCCAGTATACAATTCCCTTTGTCAATCGGTATGTTACTTGCCCGAGATTCGATCGTCGGTATCCCAATACCTTGTTCAATCTCGTTACCGGCAAGCCTCTTTACTCGTACCGCAATGCATGATCCCGTGACTAACTCCTTAGCCACATTGAGCTCATTATGATGATGCATTACCGAGTGGGCCCAGAGATACCTCTCCGTCATACGGAGTGACAAATCCCAGTCTCGATCCGTGCCAACCCAACAGACACTTTCGGACATACCCCCGTAGTGTACCTTTATAGTCACCCAGTTACGTTGTGACGTTTGGCACACCCAAAGTACTCCTACGGTATCCGGGAGTTGCACGATCTCATGGTCTAAGGAGAAGATACTTGACATTGGAAAAGCTCTAGCAAACGAACTACACGATCTTTGAGCTATGCTTAGGATTGGGTCTTGTCCATCACATCATTCTCCTAATGATGTGATCCCGTTATCAATGACATCCAATGTCCATAGTCAGGAAACCATGACTATCTGTTGATCAACGAGCTAGTCAACTAGAGGCTTACTAGGGACACGTTGTGGTCTATGTATTCACACATGCATTACGATTTCTGGATAACACAATTATAGCATGAACAATAGACAATTACCATGAACAAAGAAATATAATAATAACCATTTATTATTGCCTCTGGGGCATATTTCCAACACATCTACCCAAGGCACCGCTCTGCTCAAGAAGAATCAGAAACGAGAAATCAGCATGAAGCAATGAGATCAACAAGGAGCGTTCACACACACAACACACCACGCACCTGTATTGATCCACTGGTCATATCCGATTCTGCAGGCCCAATTGAGTCGCCGACTACTACCTGGTTCACACTCCCTTCAGAACCCCTCACGTTCAAAAGAACCTGCATACCAATTGAGGAATCTCAAGTAACTATCAACTGGATGCAATTAATCTGATGAAGAGATTGGTCTTGCAGTGAAGGCACTCACCTCATGGTTCCTATTCGTAGCTGCTGGCAGATTGACACCGGTCAAAATAGAACCGTATGTAGATGTTGCTGTAGCTTCCATCTTCCCAAGAAGGGCAAACAATGCTGGTGGCGCCGCTGCACTGGACCCGTCCCTCAGCCTCCTCCTTTGTCTATCTTATATACCAGGAGAGGCACCTCTTTCCCGCTCAGGCGGTTCAAATTTCAAACCCCTTACCTGGGCCATGCGTCATGACACTTGGCCTCCATAACCAGTGAAATTGACAAGTACATGTTATTTAATAACGAAATGACATCCCACCACCCATGACATATATTAAATATACAAGCAAACCACAGAGAGACATTCACGCATATTCGGCAACAGCCTGAGGCTTGCCCACTTCTGTACTACCCTGGATCAACTCATACAGACAGCAGCACATGGAAAACCATGAGGTGTGTGCCAGGAAAAAGTTTGAACTTAGATAGACATAGATCCAAGAATTGAACTAAACATGAACTAAACTTTGATACAGTAACACCCTAACTCAGAATGCGCCATGGACCTTTTTTACTCTTCGCATACCTACAGCGAGTCTTAGTTCCATTGCTTTATTGCAATTGTTCCGCCGGTGTCCTTCCACACCGCAGTTCTTGCACCTAGCAGGCTTCCTTGGTTGCTTTGGTAAATCACCACGGTCAGGGCATGTTGTTCGCTTGTGACCTTGTCTACGACAAATCGTGTAAAATCTGGTCCGTTTGCTTAGGCCTTCATACGGAGCCTTCTCCTTGCTGGTAGTTGGTCGCCCCATCTCTTTCCTTTTTGCCGGAGCCAGCAGTCCATCCAACCGGTCTGTCTGTTCCCCGTACCCCCTTTGTTGGAAATATGCCCTAGAGGCAATAATAAAATGGTTATTATTATATTTCCTTGTTCATGATAATTGTCTATTGTTCATGCTATAATTGTGTTATCCGGAAATCGTAATACATGTGTGAATACATAGACCACAACGTGTCCCTAGTAAGCCTCTAGTTGACTAGCTCGTTGATCAACAGATAGTCATGGTTTCCTGACTATGGACATTGGATGTCATTGATAACGGGATCACATCATTAGGAGAATGATGTGATGGACAAGACCCAATTCTAAGCATAGCACAAAGATCGTGTAGTTCGTTTGCTAGAGCTTTTCCAATTGTCAAGTATCATTTCCTTAGACCATGAGATTGTGCAACTCCCGGATACCGTAGGAGTGCTTTGGGTGTGCCAAACGTCACAACGTAACTGGGTGGCTATAAAGGTGCACTACGGGTATCTCCGAAAGTGTCTGTTGGGTTGGCACGAATCGAGACTGGGATTTGTCACTCCGTTTGACGGAGAGGTATCTCTGGGCCCACTCGGTAATGCATCATCATAATGAGCTCAATGTGACCAAGTGTTTGGTCACGGGATCATGCATTACGGTACGAGTAAAGTGACTTGCCGGTAACGAGATTGAACGAGGTATTGGGATACCGACGATCGAATCTCGGGCAAGTAACGTACCGATTGATAAAGAGAATTGTATACGGGATTGATTGAATCCTCGACATCGTGGTTCATCCGATGAGATCATCGTGGAACATGTGGGAGCCAACATGGGTATCCAGATCCCGCTGTTGGTTATTGATCGGAGAGTCGTCTCGGTCATGTCTGCATGTCTCCCGAACCCGTAGGGTCTACACACTTAAGGTTCGGTGACGCTAGGGTTGTAGAGATATTAGTATGCGGAAATCCGACAGTTGTTCGGAGTCCCGGATGAGATCCCGGACGTCACGAGGAGTTCCGGAATGGTCCGGAGGTGAAGAATTATATATAGGAAGTTCAGTTTCGGCCACCGGGAAAGTTTCGGGGGTTATCGGTATTGTACCGGGACCACCGGAAGGGTCCCGGGGGTCCACCGGGTGGGGCCACTTATCCCGGAGGGCCCCATGGGCTGAAGTGGGGAGGGAAACCAGCCACTGGTGGGCTGGTGCGCCCCCCTTGGGCCTCCCCTGCGCCTAGGGTTGGAAACCCTGGGGGTGGGGGGGCGCCCCACTTGGCTTGGGGGGCAAGCCACCCCCTTGGCCGCCGCCCCCCTGGAGATGGGATCTCCCAGGGCCGGCGCCCCCCCAAGGACCCTATATATAGTGGGGGGAGGGAGGGCAGCAGTACCCTAGCCCCTGGCGCCTCCCTCTCCCTCCCGTGACACCTCTCCCTCCCGCTTGCGCTTGGCGAAGCCCTGCCGGGATCCCCGCTACTTCCACCACCACGCCGTCGTGCTGCTGGATCTCCATCAACCTCTCCTTCCCCCTTGCTGGATCAAGAAGGAGGAGACGTCGCTGCTCCGTACGTGTGTTGAACGCGGAGGTGCCGTCCGTTCGGCGCTCGGTCATCGGTGATTTGGATCACGACGAGTACGACTCCATCAACCCCGTTCACTTGAACGCTTCCGCTCGCGATCTACAAGGGTATGTAGATGCACTCCTTCCTTCTCGTTGCTAGTAGACTCCATAGATTGATCTTGGTGATGCGTAGAAAATTTTAAATTTCTGCAACGATCCCCAACACCCTTCTCATCCCTGGATCCAATGAAGCTTTGAAGAACAGGCCAACAGAGTATGAACTAGGAAGAGAAGAATCAGATGGAGCAATCAGAGGCGCAATGCCGGGGTATTTAACAACAAATCAAAAGAGTACTTGATTAGGGGAAGGAGGTACACGTACCATCTCTGATGGCTGATGCGGTGATGCCACAAACCTCTACTTGATGGGGAACGTTGATCATGCAAAGAGAGATGATTGGGGAAGGGAATAACACCATTGGTCTCCATTAATGGATGCACGGAGTGGCGCATCGAATTTGGAAGCGGCGCTCTTCTCTGGAATTGAAGAATTTGGGGAGGAGCCGAGGAGGTGAGCAGATTGGAGGAGATCGATGGAGCCCTGCATGAGCGTAGCGATCGATTCTTTCGGCCCGTGAGTGCTAGCTACGTGGTGGGCTTTGGCCTTATTGTATACTGTACTACTACCTAGGCCGGGGCCCCTTCCTCCCAGGGGCCCAGGGCGGTCACCCCGTTGCCCCGCCCTATGGGCCGGCCCTGAATGTGTATGTATTGAATCTTCCAGCATGAACTGCATCATGATCAAACTGCCATGGTCTTCCCAATAGCAACTGACACACGTTCATCGGCACAACATCACAGTCCACCTTATCAATATAATCTCCAACCGCAAACTTCACGCGTACCTTATGTGTGATCTTTAATTTCCCGGAGTTGTATAGCCACTCCACGTGATGCGGCTGCGGGTGTCGCCACATGGACAAACCCAATGCCTGCACAAGATCTTTGCTAATGACATTTGTAAAGCTACCACCATCAATTATCAACTTGCAAGCACGATTCTTGATCTTGCACTGTGTTTTAAAAACACTCCATCGCTGCCCCTTTGCATCACCATCCCCTTGAACCTTTACCACCAAAAGATTTACCCCCTTCATCGGTGCATCAACTTCTTCCTCTATTTGTTTTTTCTCTTCTCTTCTTTTCTGCAAACGGCCTTTCCAATCTGCCATGAACACATCCACTGGCATAGGAATAAAACAAAATCTTTGGCCTCTCCATGACGATAGAGAATAACTATTTTTCATGACATCCCGAACAGCCCCGACGCGCTTGCACCATGGGTTCCCAAGTAGCAGATGGCAGGACACCATGGGCATTGGACAAACGTGAAAAAATTCCGCACTACAATATTTTCCCAAATAAAAAATTAGTAAAATCCGATGCGTAATTTTGATTTCACCTTTCAACCACTTCAGCGTGTACGGTCTTTCAAGAGGCGCCATATTCAGCCCCAATTTTTCCACCACCTCAATGCTCGCCATGTTGACCGCAAAACCTTCATCGATCGTCAAATTGACACACCGTTCCTTCACGACGCAACGTGTGTGAAAAAGAACAACCTCGCAAATGCCTTCCTCCTCCATCAATACGTTCCTGCTCAACACCTTCATACTCGCCTCCGGAGACGATATTGCAAACTGAATCGCCGTGACTAACCTTAGCTCTGAATACCACTTGGTGAAGCACAAACTAGCGAGATGCAATATTCATGCGTGTAGATGGCCCGATCTTTCACGGCGATACTTGATCAACAGTTCGTCCCCTTGTTCCTCCTGCAACCTCCAAGATAATTTTCACCCGCGTACGAAAATACGCGAATAAAAAAAATGATCCCCTCAGATCAGCATGTAGGCATTGATATGATGATCAACACTCCGTCGCTAGTAAATTTTCACATTAGGAAAATCACAAATAATACACACGATCTTGCCGCCCTTGACTCGGACGTTTTCTGTATATTTTCATCTCAAAACTAAACTCATCCCGACGTAGAACAACCTTGGCTATTATATAGCCGATTGACCCTCGCGTACGCACATGGCCTAAGGCCAAGACAACTTGGACTCCTAGCAACTTGGTTATCACGTTTATAACTCACGTGAACCTTTACAAGGAAAAGTACTACTCTTGTAAATAATTAAAGGACTACCCAAAGAGATAGAGGCCTAATTAAATAAAACATGGAAAGTTATCCTTGCCGTTTCCATCAAATATATCTGCGTGCGTGCAGTTCAAAAAGGAAGCTGCCGATCCTAATCTTCTCTAGAGGTGTACGAAACGTGGGAACTATATCATCTGGCTTCGGTTCTTTATCAGCATGCAATCTGAAAAATATTCTTCTATGTATTGGTACACGCTCTGTATGATGAGCAGCAACATGTACTGATTCCCTTTCAAATACAGAAGCGATTCTGGGTCCACAAAGCTGACGCACACGACCATTGTTTCCTCGACGAAATTTGACCACATGCATGGCAATAATTTTCGCAACTTTTTCATGGCTTGACTCATTCACTGGCTCAACTTTAGTAGGATTATGGATCAAGGGTGCCATGCACTTATCATCACCGCGGTCATCGAAGCAAGCCATCACAGCATCGCCATGACCGTTTCAAAGATCGCCGTCGTCACATGCCATCACAACATGGTCACGGTCATTGAACCTTTTTCCTAGTTGCAAGCCCACTCTCAACTCATAAATTGGGCCCCAAGTTTTTCTTCTCCTAGTTGCAAGTCCATTATCGACATGCAACTGACCATCAACTCTTTTTTTATGTCCAGTTGCAAATCCACCCTTTTGACCCGCAACTGGGCCCTATCTTTTTTGCCCTAGTTTCAAGTCCACACTCAACTCGCAACTAGGCCCATGGTACTTTTTTTAATCGTAGGTTGCAAGTATAGTCGACGGGGGGAGCTCCTATCCACCGCATTTCGAGACAAATAGCAGCCGGACATACACACAAATGGCCACATGGGCCGGCCCAACAGCAGGACCGTGGTTTGCAAGATTCCAAAAATTGGTGCCGTGGCTAGGAGCCGAACACAAGACCTTATGCTCTCAGACGCAGCGGCATACCAATGCACCAACAAAGCATTCATGAATAAGAAAAAGCGTGGTACTTTAAGAACTAGGAATAGCCGTAGATTTGAAGGATATTTGAAATTTCAAACGTGTTTTCTTAAAACTGAATACTTTTTTATACTCGAACATTTTTCAACATTGTGAGCAAAATTTTGAAAACACGCAATCTGGGAAAATTGGAACACATTTTGAAATTTGAAAAAATGAGAACGAATTTTGAAATCATGAACAAAATTTGAAACTCTGAACTATCAAGAAAATACAAACAAAATTTAAAATTGCATACAGTTTTCGAGAACATGATTTTTTGATACTTTCTCCTTCTTTGAAAATGATAATAAATTTAAAAATTCTGAATATTTCGGAAAGCGTGAACAATTTTGGACTGCTCAAACATTTTTAAACACGCGAACAAAATTTGAAAAATGAGAACATAAAAATATGAATATTTTCTGAAAACACGAATAAAATTTGAAACTCTGAACATTTTTGAAAATGTGAACAAATTTTGAAATCACAAATAAAATCTGGAAAACATGAAAAAGGAAACTTCAAACTTTTTTGACTACGTGAGCAAATTTAAAAATTGTGAAGTTTTTGAGCAATGGAAACAATTTTTTAAAATATCAATAAAATTTCATATTTTCGTTTTTTTGTAAAAAACGAACAATTTTGAAATATGTGAAACATTTTGAAAATTTAGATTTAAAAAAAAGGTGAACAAGAAAATATGAACTTGAAAAAGAAACAAAAAATGAAAACAAAAGAAATGAAAAAATAAAGAGAAAAAACAAACCATGAAAATAAATTAAACAGAAAAATAAAAAAAACACAAAAGAAAACCGATAAACCAGTATAATAAAAACCCGGTCCAGGGAACCTTCTGGAAGATTCCCAAAACCGGCTGCCTCTTTATGGGGGAGTGGTCCGGCCCAATTCTCACGCTCGAGGAGATCGCTTGTGCAAATACTCGACAGTTTGATGCAGTAAGCTTCAAATAGGATATTTCATCGACGCGCAACCGAATTCTATCTTTTTTCCCAAATTGTGAGTTGAGAGTGAACTTGCAACTGGGGCCTGACATTTTTTTGGCCCAATTGCAAATCCATTCTCGACTCGCAATTGGGTCCGACTTTCTGGCTTAGTTGAAACTCCAACACCGACATGCAACTCGAGGTCGAAGGGGGCATCAATATTTTGTGCCATTTGCAAGTCCACCATAAACAGAAAACTGGGGGTCAACCATTTTTGTCCTACATGACTTAGCCTAGCTGCATGTTCATTATTATTCACAAATGGCTACACCCTTTTGCACCAGTTGCAAGCTCATGTTCGACACGCAACTAGCCCAACCCCTTTGTCTTTTCTTTTTCCAAGTTCACCCTCGTCATGCATTTGGCCTCGACCCAGAGCGTTCAAATCAAGTGATTGTCATCGTTTCACAAGTTTAGCAATAACACATGAATTTTGAACCAGTTAACATTTATCTCATCTTTTAATTTCTAGCACAACTTAACATTTATAGAAATCAGACTATTAAACTCCTTTTTTTGCTCTTTCTCCTAGCTGCTCACATTTGTTATTTTACTCAAAGACTTTCCTGTAGAAATTTCCATCGGTAACGGGTCTCCTTCTTTTCCCTTTTTGATTTACTTAAAAAAAATCACCACGTTTTGGAAAAAAATCTCATAGTGTATTTTCAAAAAATTTCACCGCGTTTTAACAACAAAATGTTCACCATGTATTGTTATAGTTTTTCTCTCATATCCTGAAAATGTTTTTAAAAAGTCACGACCATTTTAAAAATTCCTAAATGCTAAAAAGTGCACGGCTGCTCGTTTGCCGTCGCGAGCACTCGCGTGGACAGCCGTCCGATGCGAGGCGTAGGCGCGCGATCACGACCAGGTGTTTTGTTGTCGGGACCGTTCGTCGTTCTCCACGACACGATATCGCCTGGGCGGGGCCGCCACTTCTCGCCCGTTTGGCACACATCTCGAAACTGCCCTGGAGAGCGCCGCTGTCTCTCCCAATCCTCTCTCGCCCTCCTCGCTCTCTCCCCAATCCCCTCCACATCCTCTCCTCCTCGCTCGCCGCATTTGCACTCTACCGGAGAAAGCGGAGGTCGTGGTGCGGGCCTTGTGTGCGTGCGACGGAGGAGGGCGGGTGCTTCGGTGGTGCGCGCACGCTCGGTTGAGGAGGGCCTGGCTTTCGGTTGTCTGCGCGTGCGCGGCTGAAGGAGCGCCGGGCTGCGGTGTACGCGCGACTGAAGGAGTGCTGGGCTGCGGTGGTCCACGCGTCGGAGGAGCTTGGCGCGGAACGCAGGTCGCCGGTGACGCTGCGGTGGACTTGTTGTTGAAATCGCGAGGTAAGGTCCAACTGTACCCTCTGTCTCCATTTCCTTTCAGATCCACGGGCGAGGTTGGTGGTTAGGGATTCAACATCCACTGTATGGTTTTGTTTTGCCAGATCCGTAGTTCTTCGAGGTTGGGAATATCCTCACAATACTGTACGAGTTGGCAGAATCATACTATTTGAGTTGCCTGGCTCTAGTCTATGAGTTTCCTGAAATTCATGTGTTGTGAGATTTGGGGCGGGGGATTTTTGGGCAAGTTGATTGAATAGTGTATTTTTGT
>NC_057814.1:80365075-80366515 GCF_018294505.1 Triticum aestivum
GTTGTTTGAATAGTGTACTTTTGTTGCCTGGCACTAGTGTATGAGTTGCCTGGAACTAATGTGCTGTGAGATTTGGAAGGGAATCAATCCAACATTCAGGTGTAGCTTTTTGCGATGTTATGAATTGGCTCACAATACTGTAGGATTTGTATGATTCATACTACGTGAGTTGCTTCGACCACGTGAGCAGTTTTTTTAGGGGTGGGGGTGGAGGGGGAATTTTTGAGAAAGTTGATTCAATAGTGTAGTTTTTTGTTGCTTGACATCTCAATTCTTGATTTGTGCTGGAATAAGGAAGCTCACAGATCGATCTGCCTGCTGACCGTTTGATGTGTGCGGCCTTGCTGACGTGTCGTGATCCTGGCCCCTCGGTGGCTCCGGTTCTGGATCGTTTTGCCTCTCCTCTCGTTCGCCCATTTCATCTACAGGTGGGCCGGCGCACGCCATCGCGGGTGGTTCTCCTCTCTGTGGGTGACCGCTTGGGTGTGAGCGGTTTCTGCGTCGGGGCGAGGGGGCGCGGGGTGGGTGCGCTTCGTCGACGTGCCCGGTTGTCGTTCGTCGACGGGTACACGTTGTGGCCCGCCGGGTAAGCTGCCCGGCTACGATTCGTTCACACGGCACCGCACTGTTCGACGGCGCGGAGGGTGGTGGGTGGGTGGACTGTCCTTATCCTGTGTTGCCGCCTGCCTTTTCTCCTCCCCTCTTCCTTTCGTTTTGTTTCGGTGCTCTCTCCTCTTCGTCGTCCTGCTTCTGGTCCGCGAGTCGTTGCTAGGGTTGTCCTTTTTCATTGTTCACTGCCTCACCACCATGGGCAGGAGGTTGTGTGCAGGACATGGGATCACCATTTTCCACTCCAACATTAGGTGGCAATTCATCATTAACGTCATCCGGCAATTCATTAAGGTCGATCATCCCCTGCTGCATAAATTTGCTCAAAAATTGAAAAAGGCGCACAACTTACAAACATTTTTTGGCAAAGTTAACTTGTTGTAGTGTCAAATAAAGGATAATCCACATAATAGCGGCAGGCGAAGCAATCAGTGAACAAAAGAATGAAAGAAATCCAGTCACATGAAACAACAAATTTTTTGTATTCTTTTTCCATAGATTCATTCATCAATCAACATAGTTTTCTTGTTCCAAGCTAGAAATCTACATAGTCTATAACATCATGGTTTTCTTTTTTACATTTTACAGGATACAAATCAGAGTCAGAAAAGAGCAGTTGCAGATAATGTGATGCAGAATTTTTTGTTCTGAATTTGGAGGCGGTTTTTGAACATATGTGAAACTTTGTAGTACTACTTTTAAAAGACATGGTGGTTTGTTTTAGTTCAATGTTTTACTTTGCATTGAAACTATGTTTCTTGTTTAGGGACAAGTTTCTTTATTGATATGTGCCACTTGCACAACATGTGCAACAATGTGTGTGTGTGTGTG
>NC_057814.1:80366736-80379090 GCF_018294505.1 Triticum aestivum
CCCACAATCTGTCATTGGTATAAACCATCTTTGGTTTTTTGTTATTGTTTTTTATTTTTCATTTATGCAGGGGTATGTGTGATCTGGTGCAATCCAGCAAGGTATTAACTAGCAACAACTTAATAGGAATCAACCACAGTATTAAGGTAATTTTCTTTGACAATCTGTTATTTACAACATGTTTCATTTTTGTTAGGATGTAGTTTCCCAACAATTTCAAATAGTTGCTTAACAAGTTGACATAGAGTTGCTACAATTTCATATACATAAACAGAACAAGTGTTGGGGAGGGGACTCCTTTTTCTTAGCAAGCATGCATATAGTCATGCAAGTTCAGGGATCAAAAGTAAGCAGTACTTGCCTGCAATATTGCCAACAGTTGCCTACTTTTTTCCTACATTTCTAGTGTGCCAACAGTTCCCAACATTTTTTCCTTTGTTTTTGTTGTCCAAAGTTGCCTAACATAAACACACAATTTGTCTGACACGTAACCTAGAACCGGCACACCTAAAATCACGGGTGCACTAACTTCTTTTGCTAAAGTTTTATCAACACACACATTATATATTGTTGTAGAAGGGCACCTTTTCTCGCAAGTACGTGTAGAGTCATGCATGTTTAAGTTCACTTCTTCACACTAGTTGCCTACAAATCCCCTACAATTGCTTACTATTTCAAAGTTAGTTGCTTACAATCTTGGCATCAGTTGCTACAAAACTTTTACAAACAGCACCACACACATACATACACAATAGTTGCCTACAAATTACATACTGTCTGCTTACTATTCAGCAATTAGTTGCTCGCAATTATGGCAACAGTTGCTGCAAAACTTTCATAAACAACACCAAACACATACACACACACTAGTTGCCTACCAATTGCCTGCAGTTGCCTACTTTTTCCCAGTTAGTTGCCCACAATACTGATAACAATTGCTACCAAAACTTTTATGAACAACATCATATACATACACATACACTAGTTGCTTGCAAACTGAACTATCTTGCTCAAACCAAGCTCCCCAGTTGCTTAACAAGTTTTCCCCCCATCTAATTACGTTTTGTTTGCCCTTGCAGTAGATGTGCCAGAATCTAACCAAATGGTGCCCAAATCTCAAGACAGGAGGAAATAGGGGAACTAATTGTTGTCTTAAACATGGGATAAAAAAAGGTAGGACTTGTACCTTCTTCTCCCAGGGACATGTGATTGTTTTCCCCACAAAACCATCAGTTGCCTGCAAAGCATTCTGTACTTGCCTACATCTCAACACAACTTGCCTTACAAAATCGAAATACCTACAACACCAACTCACCTGTTCATGCACCCTACAACCTACAAACCCAAAACACAAACTAGCCCCAAAACCCCCAAGGAAAAACAGCCTAAGACATGTTCTCCAAGGGCTTCTTTGTTTTTCTTTCTAGCTTACCACAAACTTGCTAATGTTAAGCATGTGACTTGCCTGTGTTTTTATGTTGGCTGCACTTTTTAAGAATTTAGGTTCTATTCTTACCCCAAAACCATCAGTTGCCTGTAGAACATTATGTACTTGCCCAAATCTCAACACAAACTTGCTTAGGAACACCCACGTAGTTGCTGGTTGAATACATATTACACAGGTTTTGGATTACTTTTTTGTTCCAACGCACATGAAGTTGCATGCATTGCCCCTGGATGTTTTTCTTGTTCATTCATACCTAAGACTTGTGTTATCTCTATCCAGAAAAAGAGGTAGATCTGAAGAGAACGAACAGGAGAAAAAGAGGTAGATCATGCTGAAGGATATTCTATAATCAAGGTAAATTAAACTGCGCAACAGTCTCTCTTGTTTTTTTAGTTGCACATTTACTTATATTCTTCTCATATTTTCACTATTGAACCAAAGAACAATGGAAACAAATGCCCAAGAGGAATGTTTGTCTAGCTTCTTCAGGAGTTGCTTGGACAATATTATGTTTTTGCTTAATCTTATAATGCAAGTTGCTCCAATCAGCCATTGTTTTGCTCCACATATAGCAAATGATCCGCTAGGAGAAAGCCTTGTTTTTGCGCTTCTTTTCCATAATGAGCTCACTGTTCAGTCTCTTATAAGGTACAAAAAGGTTCATGTTTTGCCATGTCATAAGATACCAAAGTTGTGTGTATATCATATACTTAGTTGCTTCATGATAGCACTGTTTTTGCTCAAACAGAATGTGTAATTTGCCAAGAACAAATTCATAAGCAAGTAACATAATTGTAACACGTTGTAAACAGAGCATGATAGCACCGTTTTCATCCTTTTCAGTAGCACTCTTGAAAAAGAAGTTGCAGCACAATTTAGATGAGTGTGCCGTTTGTAAAAAACTGCACAAAAGA
This sequence comes from Triticum aestivum, assembly GCF_018294505.1. NCBI lineage: Eukaryota > Viridiplantae > Streptophyta > Magnoliopsida > Poales > Poaceae > Triticum > Triticum aestivum. The sequence continues at coordinate 80,369,098 of NC_057814.1, forward strand.
GTCCAAAAATTCTAGGAAGAATCAACAAGACAGAGGAGTAGGTGTTTGGCAAATTAAATGGAAAAGCTAGGCAAAGCTGATCTCCTTGTGTTTTTGCTTAGTTTCCTTTCAGTTTTTGTCAATTTCCTTTGGCTGACAACCTCCCTATGCCGCCATTGCAGGGTGAACCAAGGTTGCACACCTCTTTTTCGTAGCTTGGGGGAGAAGAACATGGGGATGCGCGGGTGGGTATGGTCAGAAGAAGGGAACGGCTTGGAGTCACGTGACATGGGACCAAGTGGAGTTGGGTTGTGGGAGGGTGGACATGCAATTCGCGTGATACAGTGATGGACCGGCCGGTTTCCTCTTTTGCCAGGGGGACCAAAACCTTCCTTTTGTGGCCGGCTGCCACGGATCACTAGGGAGCAAACGGTTGCTCCCTAGACGCGTCCTTAAAAATTATTCTTAGTACCCAAATGAATTGTGAACCCGGCCGGCTTAGCTAGTTTCCCGCCAGTTAGCTCTCGGGTCACACACTCCGTATCCGAGTGAGAGCAGAACTCGATAGTCTAGCTTGTCCCTTGCCAACTGATGAATCAATCACGAGACGCCATGGAGCAGCCACCGCTGAAACGGAGGCATCAGACAGGAGATTCGGCGTTGCCGGAGGAGCTGCTGGTGGAGATCTTTGCTCGTCTGCCGGCCAAGTCGGTACGCCGCTTCCGCTGCCTGTCACGTTCGTGGGCCGCCACGCTCTCATCGTCCTCCTTCACCGACCTCCACCTCGAGCGAGCGAATCAACGAGAAGGCCCGCCCAAGCTCCTGTTCACGACTGTGCAGTACCGCTTCCACGCATGGCGGCACGGCACTGGTTCTGTGGTGGCGGAGCAGCTGACCGCCGGCGTCCTACCTCTCCCGTGACTTGAGCCGGACTGCGCTGTCGAGGTGCTCACCGCCAAGCCATGCCATGGCCTCGTCCTGCTCCGCCGCAAGTACTTCCGTGGCTACTACCTGTGCAACCCGTGCACCGGCGAGCTCTCGCTTCTCCCGGACAGCGAGATACCGTCCAAGATCATGTTCGGGCAGCAGCGGCGGCACAGCAACAACAGCCTAGTGGCCTACGGCCTGGGTTACAGCTCCAAAGCGAAGCAACATAAAGTCGTACGTCTCATCTCCCTGCACGACGAAGGAACGGCGAGTTGCGAGGTCTTGCCGCTCGACGGCGTGTCCGTGCACTGGAGGCCGGCCGCTCACCAGCCGGCCGCCTCGTGCAATAGTCATCACGCCTCCGTTGCGCGGCCAGAGGCAGCCGTGTTCTTCAATGGACATCTGCACTTTCTCCAGCACCACCGCCAGGGCCAGGGCGTCATTACCACTTTCGACATCTCCGACGAGTCCTTCAGCTCGTTGTCGGCGCCGCCGGGACTAGAGAATGTTCCATTTGGGCTGGCTGTGTTGGATGGATGCCTGTGTGCCCATTATAATGGCCTTTCTCTGAGTGGCGGCGATGACCCATTCTATATCTCGCGGCTCGTGAGAGCAAGTGGGCAGTGGGAGCAGCTCTGCTGCATCCAGCGACAAGCTTGGCGTGCACTGCTGCCGCCGTCAAAATGGGTCTATCCGCTCGAAATCTACCACGACGGCGGCCGCAACAAGAAGATCATGTTCGCCACAGGTGTTTCAACTGTTTTTGTGGTAGACCTCGGCCGCAAGGCGGCGGCCCCGGAGATTGTGTTCTCACCGGCGATGCTGGGCCGCGACGTCGACGATGCAATCATGGAAAGCGAACCCCACCATACCGTGGGCCTGTTGGAGGAGAGCCTGGTGTCGGTAGGCCGCACGAACGAGGAGATGATCTTCTCGTCGCCATGGAGAAATGCTTGGTCAGATGTCCTCAAGCGGCTGCCGGCTCGTTCCGTTGCTTCACTGAGCCATGTGTGCAAAGACTGGCACGCAGTGGTCAAGAGCAACAGATTCATGCAACAGCACACACTACTCCACGACGCAAATCAGAACTTACTGAAAGTGATGCTCCTGGAGCCCTACCATGTCGTCTTCTTTCCTCTACAGCCAATGCATGAGCACCAACAGCCATCTTCTAATCTCAGAGTGGTATGCTCCTCCAAACCCGTGCACGGTCTAGTCGTCGGCAGCTGCATCGACTGGAAGGGTACTTCATGGGATTTCATCTGCAACCCAAGCGTGGGCTACTACAAGCCCATATCTGAGGAGTACGACGGCGAAGATGGATCCTTCTTTCCGGGAAGGATCGGGTTGGGGTACGATGCAAGGACGAAGAAGCACGTGCCGGTGCTCCTCATCTACCAAGAGAGAAACTTCGCAACTCGAAGCTACCAGCTCGACTGCTTTGTCCAGCTCATTGATACCTCGTGTCACTGGACTCCGATCAGCACTCCCCCTAGGCCGGTCGCCGACATGCAGCCGGCATACGCGCGAGGTAAACTCTATTGGATGGTGGATCCTGATATTTGCACAGAACCTTCAAGAGGACGACGCGAGGTGTTGGCGTTGGACGTTAGCACCAAAGAATTCGAGGTGTTGCAGGGACCTCGATGCGACTATGAGCGCGTTACGTCCATCGTTGAGCTCCTAGGCAGCATTTGTGTTGTCTGCTCCGACGACAGAGCCAACGCTATGGATATATGGACCTTGGAGGAAGGAGTAGATTGGTTGTTGGGTCATCGGATCCAGCTCGGGGACGAGTACTCGTCGGACGAGACTACACCATTGGCTCTTGATCCCCAAGGTGACTGGATATTTCTCAACACAGGCAAGGAGTTGGCATATTACTACCCAAGGACAAGGACACTCACCACCATTTGCCCCATTGGACAACGCTTAGATGGCATGGAGGTTATCCCAATGTTCTCCAAAGAAAGTTTGATCCGTCCCCGTACTGAACATATAGACCTTAGTGTATATTGCAAGTTGTTTCTTAATTGAGCTTCTTAATTAGTTCTTGCCCCATGGGAGCATGCACCGTGCATATAGGATCAACTAGGTGATACATTTAAATGAGATTTCATTGTATGGAATATAAATATTTAGAATTTTTCTGTGAGAATATAAATATTTAGATTAATAACACGCGAACCAAAATTAAAAATACATATGTATTTGATTATGTATTGTTGAAAACCGACTAAAAACCACAGAGAAAAATTAATCAAAATCCCTCGTGGGTTGAGTGGGCTGGCCATTTTGCCCTGCCTTCAGCGAAGCCGGTGCCCATTTGACGTGCACGGGAAATTCAGCAGTTTTTATTGTTGAAAACCAACTATAAAACCAAAGAGAAAAATATATAAAAAATGGCTCGTGGGCTGAGTCCGTGGCTTCGGCGAAGCCGTGCCTATTAAACGTACCCGGTCGACATGACATCAAGAAGAACAGCTAGGGCCGCTACAGGTCGGTGATTACAAAAATAAAACTTCGAGCTTCTAATTTTAATTGTAATTTCATTTTTGAAGGGCAAGCCGTCAACGGCGAAGCCCATAGTCTAGCTAAGCACTCCCTTACTCTCGGTTCAGGGCGCCACGTTTGGTTGGCTAACCCTCACGATCCGATCTGTATCCCACTCCATGTGAATTATCATCAATAAAGCTTAGCATTCTCCTAAAAAAAATTTAGACGTATGGGGTACATAGGAGCTCTCGTGTAACGTGGCTGCATTGAGGAAGCTGTAGCTGCTTCCGGGGTCTGACAAGAATCATCAGGACTTGGTTGTCTGGAGATTCGGTTCCGGACAAGGCATTATGGACAAGCTCTGCCTCAGTCAGATCATGCATTACCATCATGTTTAATATTTCCATCACCGCGCACCGGAACCTGATTCAAAAGCTCCTCGAACTGCTGCTGATACTCTTCCACATCGCTGCGTTGCTTGAGTGACAACAGTAAGGCCTTCATGTGTTTCCGATGAAATCGACCGCCCGATCCTCAACCGTTCGCCGGGAATTTACAGCTCAAGGTCACGAGAATCGGGAATCAGCCCCACGGTCGATACCAACTGCCGGCGTGATTGCCGACGTACGTGAGGTTCACAATGCCTGACTTGGGAGAGAAGAAGAAGAAGACATGGACGAGAAGTAGGAGTAGAGTTTAGTTTACTTTTATCTTCAGACATGATTGTAGTACAGCACACAGCTTATAAGCCCCACACAGGTGGCACGCAGGCCACACACGATAACTTAACACACACTAGCGTCACCTTATTTACCGTCGTCCTCATCGATCGGGTGGCGCACTCCTGCAATCTACTCCAGACGTGATATAGATTCTCTACTTTTCGATGCACAGCAGCACGAGCATAACAACGCTCATCGCCAAAGAGAGGAGCCAAAGTATCAGCAGCGCAACGTCCTGCAGCAGTTGAGCTAAACGGGTCAGTTCAGTTCAGTTCAGCAGCGATACCATTAATTACCAGCATGCAAGCACATGTTCAATCTCAACTCATCGGGAATAGTAAAGCTGCAAACATCGCTCGTTGGAAAATAGTGAGTTTTCTTAGGAAATTATGGAAATCAGTACTATACTTGAGAAGATCAGATTCTGGTCTTCTAGATTGTCAAGCACATTACCGCTGCTGCCGGCGCCGGAGAATTGGCCACGTTGTTCACTGCAAGAGCTACCATCAGCAGAGCCAGGAAGGTCTTCCCAACGACCAGAAACATCATGCAACACTTGTTGTCCTTCTTCTTCTTCTTCCAGGCATTGGCATTCGCTGCAGAAGCAGCCTGCAGCAGTCAGCTCAACAGGTCAGCTCAGTTACCAGCATTCAAGCACATGTTCCATCTCTAGTCATCGGCGATAGTAAAGCTGCACTCAAGCACATGTTCATCATGAAAATTAACAAGGGTTTTTATCTGCAGCTTCTATGGAATATAGTACCCCCCTCAGATTCATATTACTTGTCGCCCGTTTAGTACAACTTCTATGAAAATTAACAAGGGTTGTTCACAAGCGATCAGGTACTTCTTTTTAGAAACACTTTTAGAAAATGAAGGAAAACAGTACTTTTGAGAAAATCACTGGCATAACAATGATTGTGAAGCACATTACCGCTGCTCCCGGCGCCGGAGGATTGGCCGCCGCCACTGCCGGTGGATTGGCCACGTTGTTGGCCGCTGCGGCTGCCGGAGGAGCGTCCATGGTGTCCGAGCACGCTTGCGGAGAGAGCGGTAAGAGATGGAGCAGAGTATGCGCTGTGGAGCGGAGGGTTTTCTGTAACCAACGATGGAATGAACCGAGCAAGCAGTAGTAGTAGTGGCCAGCGGCCAACCGATGGAGTAGATCGACAATAATTTGTTTATCATTTCAGGTGTAGCAAAGGCTCCAGTAGGACAGCCCCGAGGCTCCCGTTCCGGGAAAAACTCCAGATGGACAGTGGAAACCGCGTGTGGAGTTTGGACGTTCACATGAGGCATCGCATGTGAAACCGGAGCTGAAAAAATGGCAACACTAGCCATCTCTCATATAAAGCAGGCAGGTAGACTGAAATGGCAACGCAGTTATGCAATGCAACGACCCGCCTGCACGGTGCACCGTCTCTCCATGGTTTCATCGAGCACCGCTCATTCGTGTGACTGGCTCAAGGTGTCACGGAATCGGTACATTACATTTCAGGCCGTGATGATCCGATATGCCATGAAAAGAGAAAGTCAATTTTCCATGAAGCAACATTTTTGCTTGTTAGATTTATTTATTTATTTTGAGGGAACAACGGTACTTTACTGATCAACAATGTTCATAGGGATTGTTACAATATCATGAGGTTGTGTCAACAAGCAATGCCTACCAAACTCTAAAGAAAAAGAAAATTTTGCAAACTATCCGCTTCTAGTTTTATACATGAAATTCCAAGCCTAAGAAATTCCCTTGTGGGTAATAAGCTCCTTGATTACCGCTGCATGTTGTTCTCCAGTTTTATCCGCAATATCCTTGACGGCAGTTGCACTATCTGATGAGATGAGGACCTATTTAGATCATCTGCCAAGGCTTGAGCTTCTCTCCAAGCCAAAGCTTCCAAGTTTGGGAAATCAGTATTATCAATGAAGGTGATTGATGATAACCTGAGGTATAAGTCATTGTGATCTCTACAAATTCCTGCAACTGCTCGTCCACCCCCATGTCGCGCAACAGCTCCGTCGACATTACACTTGGCAAAACCAATCGGTGGCAGTGTCCATGTTAACCTTCCAGACTCTTTCTTCCTTGGTTGAACTTCTTTCTTATTTTTGTCCCCAACACGCATGCAGAGTTTTGGACAAACAGATGAGTTGAAACAAGCGGTTGGAACTCATTTTCATAGATCACTTTTCAGCAGGCCGACCAAATCGCCCAAAGTGTTACTGCAATCATCACAAAGTCAGCATGCGATAAGGAACCCTTTATCATAAAAAGCAACTCATTTGCATTGCCCTCATCTGTCAAAATCATATGTTCCACCACTTCTGGATTTACCAATGCCCATACACTTATAGACATGGAACAGTCTAGAAGAGCATGACGCCAGAAGTCTTCTCTTCGCAACGAAGAGCATCATAGGGAGGGAGCCATACTGCGATTGTTAGGTGTATCGAAAGTTGACATCAAGTGCAAAGATATTCTCCATAAAAATACCTTTATATTCGACGGGACAAGAGTACTCCAAAGCTTACACCAAATCCCCTCCTTCAGCAGCAGTTGTCGATGACCCAGATTTATGAAATAGCCACCCTCTTCTTGATTGTACTTGGTCTGAACCATCATTCGGTAGGCTGAGCGGGCACTGAAAATACCTCTTTTATCATGAGCCCAAGACCTAAAATCAGATATATTAGAGCATCTCCAACGTGCGCACAAAAACTGCTCCGCGCGCAAAAATTCGTGTTTTTTGGGCGCCGGACAGCTCAAACAGAAGCTGTAAAATAGTGCACGCGCTAAAAAGCGCTATCAGAAGCTGCAAATTTGGGGTGCCGGATAGCGCGCTTCACAATTTACACTGTGTGTTTTTTTGAGCGCATGTTTTTGAGCATCTGCTAAACCAATGTTGGGTCCGGCGAGGTAAAAGTGCTACAGTGGCGCGCTAAAACTATTTTAGCGCGCGGAATTTTTATGCGCCTGTTGGAGATGCTCTTAGGGGTGCACAAACGGATTCTTAGGATGACCGAGGCATCCATAGGTAAGAGGTGTTGCGCACCAACTCCTCCCTCCAACAGGTTAAAGTTTGGTCAATAAGTTCACTAACCATAGATACATTAGCATGATTTGGAGGAGTAATCTGTCTCACTGCTCCCTCTCCAATTATGACCCCATATCTTCGTCGTCACACGGTTTCCAATTTTCCTGATTAAGCCCTAGGTAAGGATATCCCTTCCCTCAACAATAGATCTTCATATTTGTGAAGGACGTGAACCAAGATTGGTGCCAGGGTCCTTCAGAATTAACACCAAAAAATACTTGTTATTGACTCCACGATGTCCTTACCCTCAATGATTATAAGAACAGTTCGAGTGACATCCGGTCCACACACTTCCCAGTGATGCATCTAAACTCTGGCCCCACACACTGGCCGGGTGTGAAAATGAAGGCACGCCACCGGTAACCTATTAGTGCTGGCGTACCAAATATGCTCACTCCACTCGTATTTTGGAAACATAGTGGTGGTGTGGATTGAAAGGAGCACCCCATCAATTAAGATTGTGTATAAGCATTTCTGTACCAGTGAGTAGCAATGCCTTCAGGAAGGAAACAATGTTCAAACGTCGTTGTTACCGGATCCAACCACCAATGGTTAGATCCTTGGTTTCACCTTGAAGATAAAGTACAAGCAATTCCTTCGACAAGGTTATAACGCAAAACACCGCCATTGCCATGTATAACTAACTAGGGTCAAACCTAAGATTTTCACGCCGGAGCTCGAGACTGGGTACTCGAGAAGCACCAAGAAATCAAAGTCATCATGTGTTGCCGCCGTCGTCCCCCGCCTGGGCCTTGCCCCACGGAGCTCCAACGGCGGCTCAAAGCCCTAGATCGGGTCGGGAGGGAGGGGGTCGGTAGGGAGGGATACGGTCAAGGAGAGCAGCGGCGGCAGCACCTTTATGCTTAAAATAAAGTCATTCTTAGTTTTAAGATTTGAATTTTGATGAGATATACTTTTTTAGGAAAATATACAATTTGTTTCCGTAATTAACGTATGGGTATACCTAGGGCCTCTCATTGCACGGGGCCTCTCATTTCTCCGGTACGGCCTGCAGATCATGCATTACCATCCTGTTTAATATTTCCATCACTGCTCCTTGGACTACATGTAATTCAGCAATAGCCTTGATGAGTTGGGTCGTACTGTTCCCCGGAGCGAAAACAAAGTGTATCGGTACGCCCAAAATCCCCGAGCTACCAAAGTGTTCGGGTACCTCTGGTTTGTGTCCCAGATGTTCAGTACGGCCATGCTGCAGGAAGGGACGAGGTGCCCAGCCCACTGTATGAGATCTTCAGTTACCTCCTGCTGAACTTGTGGCAATAGACAGGCCACGGATAAATTGGGATACAAAGAATTGCTCGTCGTACTATGGGTTGTGGACTGAAATCTGCTGCCGATACTCTTCCACAGCGCTGCGTTGCTTGAGTGAGAGTAAGGCCTTCTTTTTTTTCGATAAAGGACTTTTCATTGAATAGATATATCGAGGTGATATGATCGTATCGAAAGAAAGCCCGGTCTCTGCATAGCTAGATGCACACAGCCAAAAAGTCGAGAGTGCCCTAAGAATAATAAAAATAATTCGGTACAAAGCGAAGCAAATAAATCATGTCGAGGCTAAGGTGCAGTAGACCCTATCCGTAGATCACACCGCCATCCATGGGGGTAGAAAACCTCCCTGGCCGAACGCTCCAGCCGTGTAGACGCCATTATAAAAAGGTCCCTGTTCTCCGGCCTCTGCAGGATAGACCAAGTATGGAGCCATCGTGCACAAACATGAATAACTTGCATAGGAGATGAGACACATTTGTTATTGAAGATCACATCATTCCTGGTAAGCCACAGTGCCCAGCATAAGGCCGCCGCTCCCACGAGAGTAAGGCCTTCATGTGTTTCCGATGAAATGAAATTGACCGCACGAGAATTGGGAATCACCACCGTGTACCCCGGCCACAGCCCGTCTGTCGATACCAACTGCCAGCGTGATTGCCGACGTGAGGTTCACTATGCCTGACTTGGGAGAGAAGAACGAGAGGTAGGAGGAGAGTTCAGTTTACATTATTCTTCAGACGTACTAGAAGAGTGTTGTTTTTCAGTTTTACAGCACAAAGCTTATAATTAAGCTCCACACACACACGCTAGTACGCGACGCACGATAGCTTTAACTTAACCCACACTTGCGCCACCTTATTTACGCTCGTCCTCATCGGGTGGCGCACTCCTGCATTCTTCCCCAGGCGTGACATAGTTTTCTACTTTGCGAGGCACGCCAGCACGATCCAATACACGCTCACCGCCAAAATGCCGAGCAAACATATCAGCAGCAGAACGTCCTGCAGCAGTTGAGCTCAACGGATCAGCTCAGTTCAGTCTAGCTAGCAGCGATGCCAGCATGCAAGCAAGCACGTACACGTTCAATCTCAAGTCACCGGGATAGTTTACGGGCAAAGGAAGGAAATTAAATAGTAGCAACATCGATATATCTTGACAGAAATAAGTTTGAATCACATTACGTACCGCAGCTCCACACGCTGGCGGCGCCGCCTCTGCTGGTGGATTGACGACCACATTCGCTGGTGGATTGACGACCACATTCACCACCACCTGCAACAGTTGATAGAAAACTGGAATTAGTTCGAATCGGAACGCCGGAGGAATGGCAAGGTTGATTTGTGAACCACATACCGCAACCGCCGGAGGATTGGCAAGGTTGTTGGCTGCTGCTGCCGCCGGAGGATTGCCAACCTTGTTGGCTGCTGCTGCCGCCGGAGCTTTGTCCATGGCGTCCGCGCGTGCAGAGAGAGAGATAGAGATAG
>NC_057814.1:80379504-80382450 GCF_018294505.1 Triticum aestivum
AGAGAGAGAGAGAGAGAGAGAGGCGAGAGATGGAGAAGCGTATGTGCTCGACGGAATCAGCCGAGTAGTAGTAGCCAGCAGCCAACCGATCGAGAATAATTTGTTTCTCGTTTCGGGTGTAGCAATGGCTCCGGTAGGACGGCCCCGATAAGCTCCTGTTCCGGGGAAAGCTCTAGATGGACTGTCGAAACCGCGTGTGAAGTGTCGACGTTCCCCATTACCACCACATGCATGTGAAACCAGAGCTGAAAAAAATGGCAACACTAGCTATCCGGTTTCGTAGCTATCCCTCATATACACAGAAATGGCAACTCAATTATGCAGTGCAAGGACCGCCTGCACGGTGCACCTTCTCTCCATGATTCCATGTTCGTGTGACTGGCTGGAGGAGTCACGGAATCGGTATACATGAATGTGGACACGGCAGATGCACGTATACATTGCATTTAAGGCCGTGATGATCCGATATGCCATGAAAATAATGTCGATTGCTGGGCATAGTAAGTAGACCCGGATGGCGCGCATTGCCAAACCTTTCAGTTTTGACGATAGGATGATATAACTCTACATAAATATATGGTTGTATGGAATGAGAAAGTTAATTTTTCATGAAGCAACATTTTTGCTTGTTAGATTTTTTTGTTTCAAGGGAACAACTTTACATTATTGATCAATGTTCCTAGGGGTTGTTACAAGATCATGACGCTGTGTCAACGAGACATTCCTACTAAACTCTAAAGGAAAAAGATAAGTTTGCCAAACCTCAAAATCTCCCATGCAGGCAATAAGCTCCTTGATTGCGGCAGCATGTTGTCCTCCTGCTTTTTCCTCAATATCCTTGATGACAGTTGCATTATCCAATGAGATGTGTCGAGGGGATGGACCCTGGGCGGGCGACGGAACCCGGATCCTTTCAAAAACATCAGGGCCGGCACTCAATCCGGCTCGCCCTGCGGGCTTCCCAATGCAACCCGGCCAGGCGCCGCACCCCGACCAGCCAGCAAGCGCATGCCGACTGGTCCCAAGAAGACAATCTCCAGAGACAAATAAGTGTGGCCACGGTATGGTTATATGGAACAAGGAACTTATTTTTTCGTGAAGCAACATCTTTGCGATTGTGAGGTGTATCGAAAGTTGACAAGAGTGCTCCAAAGCTTACACTAATCTCTCCCTTCAGCTGCAGTTGTCGAGATGACCCAGATTTATGAAAGAGTAAAATATAGTGAAGGTCATAAAAGTATTCCAAGTGTGTTAAGTTGGTCCTACAAGTTTAAAATCGTTCACTGCGCGCGGATCCTATGTGTATTTTACTCACAACTTCTAGGACTTGGAATACTTTTAAGACCCGCGGTGAACGACTTACACACATTTAGGACACGTGGTGAACGATTTTAAACTTTTAGGACCTACTTGGCACAACTGAAATACTTTTAGGACCTTCGATGTATTTTACTCTTTATGAAAGCAGCCACCCTTCTCGATTGTACTTGGTCTGAACCATCATTAGCTAGGCTGAGCGGACACTGAAAATGCCTCTTTGATCATGAGCCCAAGACCAAAAATCAGATATATTAGGGGTGCACAAAGGGATTCCTAGGATCACCGAGGCATCCATAGTAAGAACGTGTTGTGCACGAAATCCTCCCTCCAAGAGGTCGTAGTTTGGTCGATAAGTTCACGCGCCATAGAGATATTAGCATGATTTGGAGTAGTAATCAATCTCACTGCTTCCTTCGAGGCGACCAATTATGAACTCATATCTTCGTTGTCACACCATCTTCGGTTTTCCTGATCAAGCCCTAGGTAAGGACATCCCTCCCCTCAACACTAGATCTTCATATTTGTGAAGCATGTGAACCAAGATTGGCTTCCAAAATCGAAGGCCCCAGGAGGTTTACAAATTTCAGAATTCTGGAACTCAAAGAATTCAGGTCTTGTACGAACCTCCACGTCTGCCGCGCGAGCGGAACGAAGTTATATAATTACAAATCTCTGAACCCCAAATCTCCCATTGATTTAGGTTGAATCGTGATATCCCATGAAACCCATGCCACTTTTTTACAGCTCTATCAAAACTTTCTAATCATTTTATTCATGTGTTCACAAAGACCTCGAGGTAATTTAAATCACCCCATAGAATATACTGGGATAACCTGCACAACAGACTTGATCAAGACGTCCCCCCTCCCACAGATACGAGTTTGTCAAGCCAGCCCTAAATTTTTGTTCCAAATTCTATCTTAAAATACTTGAAAGTCCCATTTTTGGATGTTCTAACATCAGTAGGCAAACCCAAATATTTTCCACTTAAGGATTCATTTTTCATGTTAAGCCTAGATTTACCTCGTCTGTGACACTATGAGAGCACCCTTTTCTAAACAAAAATGAAAACTTCTCTAAATTGTTTTTTTGTCCTAAAGCCTTGCAGTAAGTCTCCAAAAGGTTTTATGCTTCTTCAGCCCCTCTTTACTTGCTTTAAAAAATAATAGGTTATCATACGCAAACAGTAAGTAATTCACCGGAGGTACCGACTGAGCCACTTTAATTGCTCTTATGTATGATGACTGGTCAAAATACTTCAGGAGGCATGAAAGGCCCACTAGTAGAAAAAGGACCTAATGTGAGACACATTAGTCCCGGTTTGATTTTGGCCCGGTACTAATGGTACCATTAGTGCCGGTTCGAATGGCTATGCATTAATGCCGGTTCGTGTTGAACCTTTAGTACCGGTTCGTGCCACGAACCGGTACTAAAGGGGTGGTGGCAGGCTGGCGTCAGGCCGGGGCCCCACGATCACCTTTAGTACCGGTTCGTGGCACAAACTGGTACTAAATGGCTAACCTTTAGTACCGGTTCGTGCCATGAACCGGGACTAAAGGGGTCTGACCTATAGTCCCGGTTGGAGACACAAACCGGTACTATAGGGCAATTTTCAAACTCCACCCC
>NC_057814.1:80699724-80718518 GCF_018294505.1 Triticum aestivum
GGCGGCGGCGGTGGAGCAGGGAAGGGTGCGGTGGGTCGTCGGCGGCGGTGGAGCGGGGGAGGGTGCGGGGGGTCGGCGGCGGCGCCCGGTGGAGCGGGGTAGAGGGTGCGGGGGGTGCTCGGCGGCGAGGGGGGCCGGATCTGGCGAGGTGGGATAGCGATCGAGATGGAGGGGGATCGAGATCAAGTGTTCAGGAAATATACACTAATGGCGCACGGGGAGCAGTGCGCCATTACTAGTTACAACTAGTAATGGCGCACTATGTCCTGGTGCACCATTAGTAGTCTGGCAAAATAAAAAAAATTGTTACTAATGGCGCACCGTTTGTCTGGTGCGCCATTAGTGTCTTTCACACTAATGGCGCACCAGCACATGGTGCGCCATTGCTATATAGCAATGGCGCACCACATGTCTGGTGCGCCATTAGTGGCCATTCCATCTATAGCCCTTTTCCTAGTAGTGTCCCTTGAATTGCACCACGGCTTGGTGCATAGACACGTCGTCGCTGAGCTTGTGCTGATAAAGCGTGAACTCCGGACGAGTCGCTGGCCCGATCGCGAGCTTGGTGATGGAGACGAGGAGTTTGACAAACCCCTCGGGCACGTTCGTGAACACTCGAGTCTCGCAGTTGCTGCCAGCCATCTACAAAAGTAGGCAAAAATTCTGAGTAGTCATGTCATAAATTTATGATGACCAACAGAAAATAGCTACAATTGTGAAATGCTGAAAAAGCACAAAGACGCTAATAACCGATTAGCGATCGCACCTAGTGGCTTCCTACAGTCAGCGTGGCTCTGGTACCAAGCTTGTCACGACCGGTTTTTCAATAAAATATTTGTTGAGAGACCAATCCCTTTTACGGACCAGTAAGGAAGAATTCCTTCTCACTGGTAGACAATATCTTTGGTCACAGAAGAAAAATACCAGGAGTACTGAATATAATACAAGGTTGAGCGGAGACTGCTCAACAACTTATTACAAACATGCCAATAAAGCATAACGGCGGATAGGGTGGCATAACTACTAACTCACGATAACAACGGTGGTGGAAATATCACCGCGAAGTGGGTGATATGACTCCTGAAAACTACAGCTCTTTGAGCGTCGGAGTGAGGCTCGAGGAGACTTATTGCGGGTGGCGGAAGCGCATACAACACAAGTGACCAATATCCGGGATCGCACAGGACTGACTGGGACTCCTCTAGGCGTCGGACGCACTATCAAACTCTTCGTCCAAGAGATCGCCTTCGTCAACATCTGGCCAAATCAACAAGCCAGGTGAGTACTATGAAAGTATTCGCAAGACAGTATGGACATAAGATATAACAAATGTAAACATGAAGCATATGAACAGATTAACCAGTGCGTTCAGACATAGAGATAATAATGCATGGGAAAATAACAGAGAAGTCGGGCGGTAGTCCTCCCGAAATCCCAAAGTAAATACTGGGTGCCAAACGAGGGTCTGAATGACTCCTCGAGAGGAAACTGCAAGAATAGTAATACCGGTGCCAAACGAGGGTCTGAATGACTCCTCGAGAGGAAACTGCAAGAATAATAATGCCGCAGTCGGGCGTCGGGGCGACACCACATAAAGGGCTTATAACAGGAAATAAAAGACGAACATGCCACAGTCGGACGTCTGAGCGACATCGCATAAAGGGCTTATATTGAAGCTCAATAATTCAGTAGCTCGAGAACATAAATTATTACGAGTACGAGACAAATATAAGGTGAGTCCATCTGCAGGAATAACAATTAAACTGGGTTTACCACTTGAGCTTGTCCACCGGGGATAAATTTCCACAAAGATAGATATGGATATACTGATCACCCTACTTGATCATGGATACGATGGCTCGAAAGGATTTGACTCTACAGAGTTTGTACTTAACCACAGCCAACGGATTTCAGTAGTCACGGGGACTAGTTCCGTTTACGGTGTTTTGGAAGAAACACGTCTAACCAGTACACACCCATTCAACATTCCGAAGCCAGGGATCACCCTCGGCAACGTTCAAGAAAAACCTTGAGACGGGGAGGCTACAACCTCGCGTAGCATGGGATCAAATTTCTATACGCGCGCTCTAAGGGGGTGCCCCCCTCTCGGTCCCAACCGGAAACACCCATGCCCCCTGACCGGATGACTGGCTTTAATCTAGGGCCATGGAACAATCATCCCGGCCCCTCTGTTTGGTGTGTACACGGAAAGAGGTTACCAACTTACTAAACCGTATCCTGGCCAAAGAAACATGTGGTAGCACGGAAGGGAAAAGAACGATAACGTGACTCCGTCCACGTTAACGTCGGAATTTGTCGGATGACGCAAGGTTGGTATGCTACAACAGTACCACCTTGCTGCCCTTCATGTCACCACATGATTAGGCCATCTCTCACCAGAGATCATCGCAACTTTGGAACATATGGGTAGTTGCCGCACAAGCAACGAGGTACTCACCGACAATCATATGCCACGCACAAACTTACACGCAAACATGCAAAACACTTATCATATCAAAGGTTCAAACATGCTTGCCTGGTTCGGCGAAGTCGGAGTCTAGCTCGGCGAAGTTCGCGGCTCCGTCACCTCTTCCGGAACCTACGGCATGACGAAAACGGGCACTAACGTGAAAACCAACGCGTGTATGAAAATTGTTCCAAAATTTTTCCAAATAAATCCCATAAAAAACTAGACAAAATTTTAAGACTGTCAGAAAAAGAATCACTCAAAAATCACTTTTTATTAAAAAGTTATAAAGGTTTCTGTCCAGGGGCTCATCTGTAATGAAACAGAAAAGTTCCAGGGGCTTAACTAAGAAAACAGAAAACGGTTTGAATAAGAACGCGCAAGCTTAAAGGGAAAACGTATTTGCCTGAAGGCGCCAACAGAAAACGTTTCGCGAGGGGAAACAGAAGAGAGGCTGACAGGGGGGGTCCACATGTCAGGTTTAAAAAGTTCGCCGGCGCCCGAAGACTGCGGTGGTCGCCGGCGTCGAACCACGGCGAGACAGGGAGATCGGAGTGTACCAAGAGCTTCAGCGTGTCCTTCCGCATCGGTGGGTGGTGGACTCGAGCGTCGGAGAGCACCACGTCGACGGCGACACTTTCTCCGGCGGACGGCGGCTCGGGTGATGGTGGAGAACTCCGGTGGGTGCTGCAAACCTCGAATTGAAGCGCGGGTCAGAAGGAGGGATGCACTAGAGGGCTACTGGCAAGAAATGGGAGGCAGAGGTGCACGCACGGGAGCGAATCGAGCTGGATCCCGTGGCGGGTCGCGGCGGCCGGAGTTGAGGAAGGAGACTTCCTCGGGGCTCTTCCAGTGGCTTGGCGAGGTCTAGGTGTAGTGCAGAGGTGGTGTGGGTTCGAGTTGAAGCTCGGGGCCTCTATATATAGGCGGATCGAGGGGGTGGCCGTGAACGGAGAATCTCCGGCGAGCAATTACGGCGATGTAGTGGATTGGCAGGGGGTTTAGGTGGCCAGGCAGCATCAGTGGGAGTTACTGGCCCCGTTCCACTGCTAAACTCGGTCGGGCATGGCGTAATGGCATCGGTCTTCGTCGGGGTCGCCGTACTGGCACGGCGGCGGCAGAGAGCGCGCTCCGCACCCAGCGGTTCACGACGAGGGTGGCTTGGGCGGCGCTGGACGGCACCGTCTGCGCTGCGCCTCCCTTCTGACGGCCGCAAACCCGCCGCTTGCGTCGGTCACGGGGCGGCGCACCTCCTGCTGCTCGTCGCCGACGTCCGCAAGCTTCCAGGCGCCTGTGCGGTGCAGAGGACAAGGAGGAAACGCAGGGCGCACGGCGACACCGCGGCACTGGCGAGATCGACGTCGGGTTCTGAAGAAAACGACAGTGGGTACTGATACTGTTTTTCTGAATTAACTGAACATGACAGCAACAGTGTCCAGTAGGTGTTCGACGAAATGATTTGGCATGAAGAAAATTTTTCCTGGGGCTGGGACTTGGTGAGGTGACCTCTCAATGCACCCAGAGGCTGCCTGATTTTTCTCAATTTTTTTGGAGAAGGATTGGAATGAATTTCATCAAATTTGGCAAATCTGGTCCAAACTTGCAGCAAGTATAGTTTGAAATATTTGAACTGAAGACCAGTGGATCTTCATGGATCTTGGTTGAGGGTTCAAAAAATACTAGGAAGGGGAATTGGTTTGGGGGAAAAATCAAAACAGAAATGGTAGCTCCTTTGTAAATCTCCAAGGGCTAGAATAGAGGACAGAAATTGTTTTGATAAGATTTAAATGGAAAATAATCATATGGGGAGGTTCAACTTGCTGGATTTGATGCAAATCATGATCCAAAGATGAGGGAAGGTTTAGGAGAGTGGATTTGCACTAAGGCCATGGCAAGAGGGATTTGTTGAAAGTAGTAAAGGATTATTCCAAAAGCCATAGTGCATTTTCAAGAGATTTTCAAAAGGCATGTTCCCCAAGTGAAAAGCATTTTGGTTTTGAGTCTAAAATGAAAAGCAAGAACCTCCAAGACTAAAACAAGTTTTGTGTGAATCCAAATAAAACTCTTGCCATAAAAAATATATTCTGAAAGGGAGGGTTCCTTTGAAGAAAAAAATTTAAATCACCTCCGTCAAGTCAAATATTTTTTTTTTTGAAAAATCCAATAAAATTTTGGGTGTCACAATATAGCAGAAGATGGGCCCATGAGGCAGGGGGCGCGCCCAGGGGGTAGGGCGCGCCCCCACCCTCGTGGCCATGGTGTGGGCCCCCTCTGGTATTTTCTTCGCTCAGTATTTCTTGTAAATTCCAAAAATAACTTCCCTGGAGTTTCAGGACTTTCGGAGTTGTGCAGAATAGGTCTCTAATATTTGCCCCTTTTCCAGCCCAGAATTCCAGCTGCCGGCATTCTCCCTCTTCATGTAAACCTTGTAAAATAAGAGAGAAAAGGCATAAGTATTGTGACATAATGTGTAATAACAACCCATAATGCAATAAATATCAATATCAAAGCATGATGCAAAATGGACGTATCACGGCGCCGCCTCATCTGACCTATGCAACGGCGACCAGGTGAGCCCCTGCACGATGGTGGGTGTTGCACCACGGAACAGTGATCCTGCTGCCTCGGCTCGCAACGGCGAGCCAGTTGTCTCAGTGCCGCCTCAGGCAACGATCACCCGGCGCCCTCGGGACTGCTTCGACGTGACGACGAGCCGACGGCCTTGGCGCTGCCCATCCCATCCCAATGCGATGGCAGCCGACTGACCTTGGTGCTGCTTGCCCTTCTAAGCTATTGGTCTGTATTTGTTGTCGTCCAAATTCTAGTGCAGACAATTGGGCCAGCTTTTGGTTAGCTGTTCATATTCAGTTCCTTAGCTGAATGTATTGCAGCCTAAAGGAAAATTTAAGTTCCCCAGAAATCCGTTATAAAGAAATTATTGAGTATTGGAGCAATAAGAACAAGGGACCAAATACGCCGCTGAGGTTGGCGTCCACCATGCAGGACTGCCTGGGTGACTACGCGCGCTGCTCATGGGGTAGGCAAGGACGTTAGCCAAGGCAGCCTCCCCGACGGCGCTGAGTGTGCAGTGGGGCAGCAAGACTTTGTGGGCGATGACACGCGTACCGGCGACACTGGTGGGGGAATGGGCCGTTGCTCCTTTGAAGCTTGATTCTATCGTGCCTCCTTCCACCTGAATTTTGCAGTTTTGTTGTGGAAGCTTGTCATGTGGAGACAAAATTCGTAAGTGCAATTTTGATTTTGTGTCATCACTGAACATGTAAGCATTGTTGATTTTATTTATTTAGATTGGGTAGTGCTCCATTGCTGTAATCGGGGATTTGTACAAGACAAAATTTTCTAAATA
Organism: Triticum aestivum; assembly: GCF_018294505.1. Classification (NCBI taxonomy): domain Eukaryota; kingdom Viridiplantae; phylum Streptophyta; class Magnoliopsida; order Poales; family Poaceae; genus Triticum; species Triticum aestivum. The sequence goes on from NC_057814.1 coordinate 80,705,559, forward strand.
CAAGCTTCTGAACTGCTATTCAGTGTTGAGTGCTATTGGTGTCTGTTGGATGAAAGTTTACACATAATTAAGTGCAAGGGTGGTCTGTTCATGCACTTCTGCAGATGCTCAAGAGAGGGCAGGGATAGGCTTTGATCCGAAGCAACATTCTTATTCTAACTAAAGTGTATGTACCCCCACAAAAAAACTAAAGTGTATGTACGCCATTTTTTTGGCGAAATAAAGTGTATGTATTGATGAAGCTTCTGTTGGAAGAAGCTTGTGCAGCATGTATAATGTCAAAAGTAAGGGTTAGAGTGCAGGTTTGCTGAACTATTTTACAACTTTACTTTGACAAAAATGACATGGTGTATGGAACAAAAGCGAAAAACAGAGACATCATTTATCTATGCCCAGGCTACAACTTCAAGTTGGCAAAAGAACAATTAGACATGTGTCTCCAATCCTAATCCTGAAACTCTTAACAGTTGTACACCAAAACATACAATCGAGAGTTTTAGGAAAAAATTGATGCATCCCCAGGGATTGGGCAGGGACTTTCATGTGTAGAGATACGAGGAGATTTCACAAAAAGAAAACAGAGATGCGAGGAGACAGAGGAGCGACATGGCCTGAAGGGAGCATCTCCATGAACTCCTGCGGCGAAGGTTGTGGCCTCACAGACGATCGTGCCATGACCTACGAAGCCATGGGAGGGTAAAGAGGAGAGACAATGCTATCAAATAGGAGGGGTGGCGTGGCGGCACTACATGGTCCGAAGGGCGGGGTGACATGATCGCCGGCGGCGAAGGACGTGGCGTCGCTGATGATGGCGTTCCCTCACCCAGATCGAAGAGGAATCATTCGAGGAGGAAAAGCCGAAGAGATGCCACTATTTCTCTAATCGCATGAATTGATGAGGGGTTATGAACTTATGTGTAAAACTGGGTTAAGTGGCAGGTTAGTAATCCCACCTTTCATCTCTGCCCTTCGCTTTTAATCCAACGAGCCCTGCTGATAGTTTACAGATTTTCACCGAATTAGCATTTTCACTTGATACTTCGCCTTAATTTCCAATCACATGATAGTTATTTTGTTGAGTTTGCCCCGACTACTATTCATGAGAATAAATTTGCTTATGTGGAGAGTAGCAAAAACTTTATGCTTGTGGATCATGAAAAGGATGCTTTATGTGATAGCTATATTGTTGGAATTCATTCATGATGCTACTGAAAATTATTATGAGAGAGGAACATGTGCTTTGACATATCTCAATTAAATCAAGTTTCCCTCTATGTGTTGAAAGTTTTGAAGTCATGCTTGTTTTTCCTTCCTATGCTAGTTGATTCTTGTTCCCATAAATTGTTTGCTGACAAAATCCCTATGCATAGGAAGTGTGTTAGACTTAAATGTGCTTGCCATGTGATTCATGATGCTCTCTTTGTGTTAAAATTCCTTACTTTTATGTGAGCATCATTGAAATCATCATGCCTAGATAAAAAGGCATTAAAGAAAAGCGCTTGTTGGGAGACAATCCAATATTTCTACCTACTATTTTTGTGTGTTCACACGATTAAGATACCGTAGTAATCATTTTTTATAGCTTTTGTTTCAATAAAGTGCCAAGTAAAGCCTTTGGGATAGTGTGGATGATAGTTGACTTGATTCTGTGCAAAAACAGAACGTATGCGCTCAGTCCAGAAAAATCTAAAACTCACTGGAATGTGGTTTTGATCTGTAATTTTTACAAAATGCATAGTTGGCTTGTTTATAGTTACTATGGCTTATATTGGTCAATATAAATTATGGAAATCAAAGAGCACAGTAGACATTGTGTGATAAGAATTATGAATCTTGTCTTGACAGTAATGAAGTGAAGGATTTGGTTTATCATACTAACCTACCTCACAAAGTTCCGTTAATTTTTGTGTAATTGAAGTTTTCATGTTTTGGGTGAGATATCGATATGAGGAGAATGAAGAGTGATAAAAACCTAATATTGGGGATGCACAAGGCACCCCGAGGTAATATTCAAGGAGGAACCAAGCAACTAAGCTTAGGTATGCCCCGGAAGGCATCCCCTCTTTTGTCTTCAACATTATAAGTAACCTTACTTCGAGCTAGATTTTTATTCATCACATGATATGTCTTTTTCTTGGAGCGTCATTTTTCTTTTGTTGTTATTTGCTTGCTGTTATTTATAATAATGTTATGTATCTTTTATTTCAATAAAAGTGTCAAGGATAGCCTTCACCATGCTTAGTTTGCAAGTATATGAGTTGCTGTTTCAAAACCGAAAGTTGCAAGCTATTGCATGAATTCTCCAAAAAAGTAAGAATGAGATAAAAGCTTAAAATTTTGAAAGAATAAGCTATGATAAATTTTCTACAGTGTTGTTAATTTTCAGAATTTTTCTAGTTAAGTAAGTATGGATCCTTCTTCATCCTTTATAGACTATTCTGTTTAGACAAATTGCTGTTATGTTTGCATTGTTTGCATATGCTTGCTTGTTTAATGATTCTATTTGAGGATACGAGTATTAAATATGCAGAGGCATTTAGTATGCAATGTTAAATTATAATTTTAGTGATTTGTTATAGTAGAGAATGATAAGGTTTTGCATTGATTTATACTAACTTATCTCACGAGTTCTTGTTGAGTTTTGTGTGGATGAAGTTCTTAAGATTTAAAGAAACTGTGATATGATAGGAATTAAGGAGACACAAGAGCTCAATCTTGGGGATGCCCAAGGCATCCCAAGTTAATATTTCAAGAAGTCTCAAGCATGTAAGCTTGGGGATGCCCCGGTAGGCATCCCACCTTTCTTCTTCAACAACTATCGGTCAGTTTCGGTTGAGCATAAGTTTTTGCTTCTTCACATGATGTGTGCTATTTTTGGAATGTCATTTTATTTTGTTTTCTTTGTTGTTTGACTAGAATACGTAATATCTGAAATTTTTAAATGATAGAGAGTCCTCACATAGCTACCTATTCACTTAACTACTCATGTGATCTTCACTTATATCTCTTTGGAGTAGTTTGCCATTTACTCTTGTGCTTCACTTATATCCTATGAGCACATTGTTGAATGAATTGAATATCATAAAGTTGAAATTATATGTGCTTCATATGCTTGTATCATGCCTACTAGTAGTTTCACATTGGATTTAGAAAGCAAAATCTATTGAAGCTTGACAATCACAATATTGGTAATACAAGCAATTCATGAATGATTAGTATAAGGAAGAGAACTTTCACATATAAATATATTATCTTGGACATCTTTGATGATTGTGAATACCCATTAATCATTTTCAAACTTGAGAAAATTAGTTTAAGTTGGACAAGGAAGACAACGTAATGAGTTATGTTTGGGTATATTTGCATAGAAGTTATATTGTTATGGATTCTCCAACATGTGGTGCTTGCTTACGATCTTTTGCTAGCCAAAAACTCATACTAAGTAGAGATACTACTTGTGCATCCAAAACCCCTTAAACCCAGTTTTTTCCATGAGTGTCCACCATATCTACCTATGGATTGGATAAGATCTTTCAAGTAAGTCGTCATCGATGTGAAAAGCAATAAAATTGCTCCTAAAATTTGTATGATCTTTTATTGCAAGGGAAAATAAGCTTTGTATGAACTTGTGATGGTAAAGGAATAAAAGAGACATACTACAGAATAAAGGTTGCTATCACAAGGGGCAATATAACGTGACGTTCCTTTGCATTAAGGGCTTGCACATCCAAAAATAAAAAGTGCATGACAACCTCTGCTTCCCTCTGTGAAGAGCCTATTGATAACCCACAAGTATAGGGGATCGCAACAGCTTTCGAGGGTAGAGTATTCAACCCAAATTTATTGATTCGACACAAGGGGAGGCAAAAAATATTCACGAGTATTAGCAGTTGAGTTGTGAATTCAACCACACCTGAAAGATTTAATATCTGCAGCAAAGTTTTTAGTAGCAAAGTAGTATGGAAGTAACGGTAACCGTGGCAAAAGTAACAGCAGCAGTTTTGTAGCAATTGTAACAATGGCAACGACAAAGTAACTTAGCAAAGATCAATATGTGAAAAGCTCGTAGGCATTGGATCAGTGATGGATAATTATGTCGGATGGTATTCATCATGCGACAGTTATAACCTAGAGTGAACAGAACTAGCTCCAATTCATCAATATAATGTAGGCATGTATTTCGTATATACTCATACCTGCTTATGGAAAAGAACTTGCATGACATCTTTTGTCCTACCCCCCCGTGGTAGCGGGGTCCTAATGGAAACAAAGGGATATTAAGGCCTCCTTTTAATAGAGAACCAGAACAAAGCATTAGCACTTAGTGAATACATGAACTCCTCAAACTACGGTAATCACCAGAAATAATCCCAATCATGTCACCTTGGGGTATGCAGATCGTAGATCGTAATAGGTGTCTACAACTTGCAAGATCGGATCAAGAACTCACATTTATTCATGAAAACATAATAGTTTCATATCTGAAATCGTGGCACTCATGCCCTAGTGACAAGCATTAAGCATAGCAAAGTCATAGCAAAGTCATAGCAACATCAATCTCAGAACATAGTGGATACTAGGGATCAAACCCTAACAAAACTAACTCGATTACATGATAAATCTCATCCAACCCATCATCGTCCAGCAAGCCTATGAACGAATTACTCACTCCTGGCGGTGAGCATCATGAAATTGGTGATGGAGGATGGTTGATGATGACGACGGCGTCTATTTCCCCTCTCCGGAGCCCAAACCATACTCCAGATTTGCCCTCTCGAGGAAGAACACGAGGTGGCGGCGGCTCCCTATCGTAAAACGCGATGAACTCTTCTTCTTGATTTTTTTCTCTCCGGATGTGAATATATAGCGTTGGAATTAGGGTTGGAGGAGATCCAGGGGACCACAAGCCACCTAGGTGTGCCCCCAGGCTTGTGGCCAACGGGTGGACCCCCTCTGGTTGATTCTTGCGCCAGTATTTTTTATTAATTCCAAAAATATTGTCCGTAAGTTTTCAGGTCAATCTGAGAACTTCTATTTTTGCACAAAAATAACACCATGGCAATTCCGCTGAAAACATCGTCAGTCCGGGTTAGTTCCATTCAAATCATGCAAATTAGAGTCCAAAACAAGGGCAAAAGAGTTTGGAAAAGTAGATACGATGGAGACGTATCAACTCCCCCAAGCTTAACCCATTGCTTGTCCTCAAGCAATTCAGTTGACAAACTGAAAGTGACAAAGAAAAACTTTTATAAACTCTATTTGATCTTTTTGTCGTATATATGTCTAACTGATGTTTAGGTATTTCGTGAAGATTATGAACTAACCATATTCACAATAACATTTAGGACTGACATTTACTCATATCAATTGCATAATCAACTAGCGAGCAATAATAATAAATCTCGGATGACAACACTTTTTTTCAAAACAATGATGATATGATATGAAAAAATGGTATCTCGCTAGCCCTTTCTGAGACCGCACAACATAAATGCAGAGCACCTCTGAAGACCAAGGATTGACTAGATACTATAATTCATGGCAAAAGAGATCCAGTCATAGTCAAACTCAATATCAATTAATAAGAATGCATATGAATGACAGTGGTTCTCTCCAACTGATGCTTTTTATAAGAGGATGATGACTCAACAATAAAAGTAAATAGATAGGCCCTTTCGCAGAGGGAAGCATGGATTTGCAGAGGTGCTAGAGCTCGGAGCTTTTAAAACAAAGATGAATATAATTTTGAGCGGTATGCCTTCATTGTCAACATAACAACCAAGAGTTCTCACTATCTTCCATGCTAGATACATTATAGGCGGTTCCCAAACAAAATGGTAAAGTTTTTACTCCCCCTCCACCAACAATCACACTCCACGGCTAGCCGAATCCACGGGTACCGTCCATACAAACAATAGTTCTAGGGGAGTTTTGTTTTATGTTTATATTTTGATTTTTGATTTTGAGCATGGAACTGGGCATCCCGATTACCAGCCACTTTCTCGTGAATGACAAGTGAATAAACACTCATCATGAGAATAACACACCTAGCATGGAAGGTACTGGCAACCCCCAGTCGCTACAGGAGCGATACGGGCATAGAAAACATATTATTATTTGAAGGTTTAGAGTTTGGCAGATGCAAATTTACTTGGAACGGCAGGTAAATACCGCATATAGGAAGGTATGGTGGACTCTTATGGAACAACTTTGGTTTTAAGGAAGTGGATGCACAAGCAGTATTCCCGCTTAGTACATGTGAAGGCTAGCAAAAGATTGAGGAGCGACCAACTAGAGAGCGACAATGGTCATACACATGCATTGAGATTAACCAACATTGAGTGCAAGCATGAGTAGGATATAAATCACCATGAACATAAATATCATGGAGGCTATGTTGATCTGTTTCAACTACATGCGTGAACATGTGCCAAGTCAAGCCACTTGAATCATTCAAAGGAGGATAGCATCCTATCATACTACATCATAACCATTTTAAAATTGCATGTTGACACTCAAGACAAACCATTATACACTCCTAGCTAATTAAGCAAGGCATGAGTAACTATAATCTCTATCTGTCATTGCAAACATGTTTCATTCATAACAGGCTGAATCAAGAACGATGAGCTAATCATATTTAGAAAAACAAAATAGGTCGAGTTGGTACCAGCTTTTGTCCATCTCAATCACTTCATCATATATCGTCATTATTGCCTTCCACTTCCACGACCGAACGATGTGAATAATAATAAGAGTGCACGTGCATTAGACTAAGTTAGAATCTGCAAACATTTATTCAGAGGAGAAGACAAGGTAATATGGGATCTTCGTTAGATCAAGAATAATGCACATGAGAGCCACTCAACATTTTCATCGTGGTCTTCTCCTTACGACCCAAAGAAAAGAAAATAAAAATTCAAAGAAAGACACTGATATATTTTTGGAGTTTTTGTTTTTTTTCAGAAGAAAGCAAATAACGAAAGGAAAACAAAAAAGAGAAAAACTATTTACACGCGAAAGCTCCCAACTAGCAAAAGAAGAACGAGAAATATTTTTGGGTTTTCTTCTAATACTACAACTAAATAAACTAGCAGGAAAAACTAAAAAGAAGCTAGAACTATATTTTTTTAGTTTTTCTCAAAGTTTTACCAAACACACAAGAAGAAAGCGAGAAAATAAACTAATATGGATACTACAATGAAAAAGTATGAGCACCGACAACCGGAATGAGTGTGTGAACATGAATATAATGTTGGTGAGAAATACGTACTCCCCCAAGCTTAGGCTTTTGGCCTAAGTTGGTCTAGGGCCACGGCTCGAAATAATCCTCTCCCCGATACTCCGGACGGTCCTGAGGGTTCCACTGGTTGGCGAGCTCCTGCGACTCCCACTGATAATAGGCTCTAGATACGGATCTGGTGATAGTGCTGGCTCAGGGACTGGGGATCGTGTTCGCTCCCAGTATGCATAAATGTCCTCGGACATAATAGTGTACCTGCCTGAATGAATATCAAACAAAAAAGGTGCAAGCAAAGTAATACTTTGACAAGTACCCTGGCTGAATACTAAGTTATAGATAAGCCACTTGTCATCATCTTTAGCAATAAAATCATCTGCTACCATACTAGCATAGTCCAAATATCTAGTAGGTAACAACATCTCTTCCTTCTCATCAATCCAAATGGGTAAAAATGTTTAGCTAGGCGAGAAGCATAGATACCTCCGAAAATAGGACCCCACGAACGTTTTAACCTCAACCTTTGAGCAACCATAGCGCCCAAACTAAAAGTTCTATCAGTATATAGAGCATGGCGCAGAATGGCAGGGTCGGGGGCATTGAGACCTCCACTCTCCCCACGACCAACTAAACATCTCCCCGCAAATAATGAATAATAGCGTAAAACAGGAAAAATGTAAACTAGCAACTCTAGCTTCCGACACCCCTCTCTTTTGTCCCACAGTAGTTTTAGCAATAAAGTCCTCCACTTCTCTATGACGTGGTTCACTAACGCTTCCTTCATAAGGTAATTTCCAAACATTGCAAAAATTATAAAGAATCATTTTCTTAGGCACATCATATAAGTGAAATTCTACCATAGGAGGATCTTCCCTATAACGAAAGTGAAAATTTTGCATGAAGGTGTTAGTGAGAAGGAGGTATTGGTCACACTTATCTTGGAGGAAAGCGTTGATGCCAGCATTCTCCGCCAAGAAATAAAAACCATCATAAATTTCGGCCGCCCTCAAGAATGTATCGCTTGGCCATTCACATGGCCGAACTTCCGCGGCGCGAGGAAGGTTATACTTGGGCTTCTTCTTCTCCTCAATCTCCTTTTCGCCTGAACCCCGGCTTGAAGAGCCTCTTAACCATCTCTTCATCATTTCATTTTTTCTGAAATTTTCTAAATTTTTTAGTAACTCAAAATAAAATTGAACCAAACTCAACAAAACTAATATCAACTACTCCCACAAGTGCCTAGAGGCTATATCATGCAACAAAACTACTTTAGACCATATAAATTTGACATGAAAGCTCAATTACAAGGTCACCACAGCAGCAAAAATTTGCAATATATAAAGCATTAGAACAAAAACTAATTGGACCATTGGAGTGTTGGAAATAAGCCCTAGAGGCAATAATAAAATAGTTATTATTATATTTCCTTGTTCATGATAATTGTCTATGGTTCATGCTATAATTGTACTAACCGGAAACCGTAATACATGTGTGAATACATAGAGCACAACATGTCCCTAGTGAGCTTCTAGTTGACTAGCTCGTTGATCAATAGATGGTTGTGGTTTCCTGACCATGGACATTGGATGTCGTTGATGACGGGATCACATTATTAGGAGAATGATGTGATGGACAAGACTCAATCCTAAGCATCACACAAGATCGGGTAGTTCGTTTGCTAGAGCTTTCCTAATGTCAAGTATCATTTCCTTAGACCATGAGATTGTGCAACTCCCGGATACCGTAGGAATGCTTTGGGTGTATCAAACGTCACAACATAACTGGGTGGCTATAAAGGTGCAGTACAGGTATCTCCGAAAGTGTCTGTTGGGTTGGCACGAATCGAGACTGGGATTTGTCACTCCGCATGATGGAGAGGTATCTTTGGGCGCACTCGGTAATGCATCATCATAATGAGCTCAATGTGACTAAGGAGTTACCCACGGGATCATGCATTACGGAACGAGTAAAGAGACTTGCCGGTAACGAGATTGAACAAGGTATAGGGATACCGACGATCGAATCTCGGGCAAGTAACATACCGATGGACAAAGGGAATTGTATACCGGATTGATTGAATCCCCGACATCGTGGTTCATCCGATGAGATCATCGTGGAACATGTGGGAGCAAATATGGGTATCCAGATCCCGCTATTGGTTATTGGCCGGAGAGGCATCTCGGTCATGTCTACATAGTTCCCGAACCCGTATGGTCTACACACTTAATATTCGGTGATGCTAGAGTTGTAATGGGAATTGTATGTGGTTACCGAAAGTTGTTCGGAGTCTCGGATGAGATCCTGGACGTTGCGAGGAGTTCCGAAATGGTCTGGAGGTAAAGATTTATATATGGGAAGCCCTATTTTGGACTCCGGAAAATGTTCGGGATTTTTCGGTATTGTACCGGGAAGGTTTTAGAAGGTTCCGGAGTGGGGCCCACCTGCGTGGGGGGACCCACATGAACGTGGGTAGTGGGATCAAGGCCCCACACCCCTGGTCAAGGTGCACCAAGATCCCCCCTTAGAAGGAATAAGATCATATCCCAAAGGGATAAGATCAAGATCCCTAAAATGGGGGGATAACAATCGGTGGGGAATGGAAAGGATGGGATTTCTTTCCTCCCACCTTTGCCAACGCCCCAATGGACTTGGAGGGCAAGAAACCAGCCCCCTCCACCCCTATATAGTGGGGAGGCGCATGGGAGCGGTAACCCTTGCCCCTGGCTTAGCCCTCGCCCTCCAGCTCCTCCTCCTCCTCCGTTGAGCGTAGCGAAGTTTACCGGAGAACCACGAGCTCCGCCACCCCGCCATCCAGCTGCCGGAGTTCTCCCTCAAATTCTCCTCTCCCCTTGCTGGATCAAGAAGGAGGAGACGTCCCCGGGCTGTACGTGTGTTGAACACGGAGGCGTCGTCCGTTCGGCGCTTGGATCGGATCTTCCACGATTTGAATCGCCGCGAGTACGACTCCATCAACTGCGTTCTTGTAACGCTTCTGCTTAGCGATCTTCAAGGGTATGAAGATGCACACACTCTCTCTCTCTCTCTCTCTCTCTCTCTCTCTCTCTCTCGTTGCTATCATCTCCTAGATTGATCTTGGTGACACGTAGGAAAATTTTGAATTATTACTATGTTCCCCAACAGTGGCATCAGAGCTAGGTCTATGCATAGATTCTATGCACGAGTAGAACACAAGTAGTTGTGGGCCATGATTTGTTCAATTTGCTTACCGTTACTTGTCCTATCTTGATTCGGCGGCATTGTGGGATGAAGCGGCTCGGACCGACCTTACACGTACGCTTATGTGAGACAGGTTCCACCGACTGACATGCACTTGTTGCATAAGGTGGCTAGCGGGTGTTTGCTCTCCCACTTTAGTCGGATCGGATTCGATGAAGATGGTCCTTATGAAGGGTAAATAGCAATTGGCATATCACCGTTGTTGCTTTTGCGTAGGTAAGAAATGTTCTTGCTAGAAACCCATACCAGCCACGTAAAACATGCAACAACAATTAGAGGACTTCTAACTTGTTTTTGCAGGGTATGCTATGTGATGTGATATGGCCAAAAGGATGTGATGAATTATATATGTGATGTATGAGATTGATCATGTTCTTGTAATAGGAATCACGACTTGCATGTCGATGAGTATGACAACCGGCAGGAGCCATAGGAGCTGTCTTAATTTATTGTATGACCCGCGAGTCAATATAAACGCCATGTAATTACTTTACTTTTTGCTAACCGTTAGCCATAGTATTAGAAGTAATAGTTGGCGAGACAACTTCATGAAGACACGATGATGGAGATCATGGTGTCATGCCGGTGACGATGGTGATCATGCCGTGCCTCGAAGATGGGGATCATAAGCGCAAGATGATATTGGCCATATCATCTCACTTTATGATTTGCATGTGATGTTTATCCTGTATACATCTTATTTGCTTAGAACGATGGTAGCATAAATAAGATGATCCCTCACTAAAATTTCAAGAAATGTGTTCCCCCTAAGTGTACACCGTTGCGAGGTTCATTGTTTCGAAGCACCACGTGATGATCGGGTGTGATAGATTCTAACGTTTGAATACAACGGGTGTAAGCCAGATTTACACATGCGAAACACTTAGGTTGACTTGACGAGCCTAGCATGTACAGACATGGCCACGGAACACGAGAGACCGACAGGTCGAACTTGAGTCGTATAGTAGATGCGATCAACATGGAGATGTTCACCATTGATGACTAGTCCGTCTCACGTGATGATCAGACACGACCTAGTCGATTCGGATCATGTATCACTTAGATGACTACAGGGATGTTTATCTGAGTGGGAGTTCATTAAATGATTTGATGAGATGAACTTAGTTATCATTAACTTAGTCTAAAATTGTCTTTACAATCTATCCTGTCGATCCAATGGCCCATGCTAATGTTGCCCTCAACTTCAACGCGTTCCTAGAGAAAACCAAGCTGAAAGACGATGGTAGCAACTATACGGATTGGGTCCGTAACTTGAGGATCATCATCATACCTGCCAAGAAAGCATATGTCCTTGAAGCACCGCTAGGTGATGTACCCATTTTCCCAGCAACTCAAGACGTTATGAACGCCTGGGAGTCGCGTAGTGATGATTACTCCCTGGTTTAGTGCAGCATGCTTTACTGCTTAGAATCGGGGCTCCAAAAGCATTTTGAGCAACATGGAGCATATGAGATGTTCCAAGAGCTGAAAATGGTTTTCCAATCTCATGCCCGGGTCGAGAGATATGAAGTCTCCGACAAGTTCTACAGTTGTAAGATGGAGGAAAATAGTTCTGTCAGCGAGCATATACTCAAAATGTCTGGGTTGCACAACCGCTCGTCTCAGCTGGGAGTTAATCTTCCAGATGACTCGGTCATTGAGAGAATCCTCCAGTCGCTTCCACCTAGCTACAAGAGCTTTGTGATGAACTACAATATGCAAGGGATGGAGAAGTCCATTCCTGAGTTATATTCAATGCTGAAATCAGCGGACGTGGAAATCAAAAAGGAACATCAAGTGTTGATGGTGAATAAGACCACTAGTTTCAAGAAAGGCAAGGGTAAGAAGAACTTCAAGAAGGACGGCAAGGGAGTTGCCGCGCCCGGTAAGTCAGTTGCCGGGAAGAAAAAGCCAAACAATGGACCCAAGCCTGAGACTGAGTGCTTTTATTGCAAGGGAAATGGTCACTGGAAGCGGAACTGCCCCAAGTACTTAGCGGATAAGAAGGCCGGCAATGCCAAAGGTATATATGATATACATGTTATTCACTACTGGAATCAGGTAATTTGCCATCTGCCAGCTCTTTGCCGTCTGCTAGCTGACGGCAAAGAAGCTCTTTGCCATCAGCTACACATAAACAGACGGCAAAGAAAAGGCTGACGGCAAAGAAGCTCTTTGCCATCAGCCAGCTCTTTGCCGTCTGCCAGCGGACGGCAAAGAATCTTTGCCGTCCGCTGGCGGACGGCAAAGAGTGTGGTGGCCCCCACCCCCCGCTCGTTTGAAAAAATCCTAACGGCCCACCTCTTTGCCGTCCGCTAGCGGACGGCAAAGAGGCAGAAAGGCGGATGGCAAAGGCTGGCGGACGGCAAAGAGGGCACTTGCCTAACGGCAGGTACCCCCCGCCCGTTACTCACTTCGTCCTCGCCTCGCCCTTCTCCTCCCACCCCGCCGCCGCCGCCGCCCCGTCGCCCCCGCCGCCCCGT
>NC_057814.1:80722405-80740330 GCF_018294505.1 Triticum aestivum
TGACGGCAGCCCAATACAGTTGTTGGCCCGTATTTGTCTTTCCACTCAATCTCCCCCCCGGACAGATTATGCAAAGAAAGAACATTTTCCTGACGTTGATAATTCCAGGGCCCAACTATCCGGGGAAAAATATGAATGTGTACATGCAACCGCTTAAGGACGAATTGCAAGAAGCCTGGGATAATGGGTTCAAGACATACGATGCCTATAGCAAACGGAACTTCATAATGCGTGTCTGGTACATGTACTCGACGCATGACTTGCCGGCGTATGCGCTATTCGTTGGCTGGTGTGTGCATGGAAGGTTCCCGTGCCCCACATGCAAGGGAGCTCTTGAGTTTCGTTGGCTTCAGGCCGGTCGCAAGTTTTCTTGCTTCGACATGCATAGAGAGTTCCTGAATCCTCGCCATAAGTTCAGGAAAGACAAGAAGAACTTCATCAGAGGTAGAGTTGTCAAAAACTCTGCACCACCTGCATTGACAGGCCAACAGACCCTGGATCAGTTAAACGCTCTCGAGCCAGATCCCGAGCGTCCAGGGTACTTCATGGGGTATAATTCTAAGCACGCCTGGACTCACAAAACATGCTTATGGGATCTGCCTTACTTCAAAGACCTCCTTTGCCCACACAACATCGACGTGATGCACACTGAGAAGAATATCGCCGAGGCACTTTTTGGTACATTGTTCGGCATAGATGGGAAGTCAAAGGATAATACTAAGGCTAGAGTCGATCTGGAGGCGCTATGTGATAGGCCGTTACAAAACATGAAGGAACCAAAAGGATAGCAGAACTGGACGAAGCCAAAGGCATGGTTCAATCTTGGAAGGCCGGCTATGAGGGAAATTATCTTGTGGGTGAAAATGCAGTTGATGTTCCCCGATGGGTATGCAGCGAATCTACAGAGGGGAGCCAGTCTTGATAAATTGAAGATATTTGGTCTCAAGAGTCATGATTGGCACATATGGATTGAGCGGGTAATGCCGGTGATGTTGCGTGGCTTCATCCCTGAGGATGAATGGCTAGTACTGGCAGAACTCAGCTATTTCTTCCGTGTTCTTTGTGCGAAAGAACTATCGCCTGGCGTGCTAGAAGAAATGGAAGAGTTGGCGCCGGAGTTGATCTGCAAGTTAGAGAAGATCTTTCCACCGGGCTTCTTTAATCCAATGCAACATTTGATTTTGCATCTCCCGACCGAGGCAAGATTGGGGGGGCCCGTGCAAAATCGTTGGTGCTACCCAACTGAGAGGATGCAGAAGACGCTTCGACAAAAATGTAAAAATAAACGTAGAATTGAAGCATCGATGGCTGAGGCATTCATCACTGAGGAGGCGGCAAACTTACGGCACGAGGCTCGGGTGCAGGCTGTTCGAGACTACTATGCCTTGCGTGGTATCAAGAAGACCAAGCCGGCGTGCCACGATAAGTTCCTGAGTAAGGAGCAGTACATGAAGGTAATTCTTAAGGCCTTCTACTTAAGTTCCTTCATTTAGTAATTCTTAGCCGTAGCGCTCAAGTTTCTATTTGCTAACTTAGGCGCCTCCGAGATGGTGTGCGGATCGGATGGATTGTTGGGAGGTGTTGGTCGATGAGTGGTGCTCACAAGAATGGCTAGCCCTCCACAACCAGGCCAAGGACAAACGTGCCCAAATGGAAGGTGTGCCACACCATCAAGGCAGCTCCAACTTATATCAGTTCGGGCGCAACTGGGTATGTGGTTTGCTTCATGATTCATGCAATTCATTCATCATGCTAGCTTGAGCCCTTTAATTACTAATTTTCATTGTTTCTCTCTTTCAGGCACGCCACAATAAGGCGGATAAGGTGCTAGAGGTGTACGACCTGTATGCCATGGCCCACACTGGCTCTTACAAGAAAGTCAAGGCTTTCTCTCAGTCTGACCTCGATGATGCAAACAACTTCACCAACATCTCCTCCCACAACAAGCTCGTGAGATATAGAGATGAGGGGAAGGCGAGGAAAGGGGAGGACTTTAACCCGAGCCAGGGTCCCATTGATCCAGAGCTGGTGATGATATCTGGTGGCGGGAGGTCCCATGGCTCCATAGCCATTGGAGATGGACTTATCCGTTGTCCTAGCACTCTCCTGGAGATCAAGGCGCGCCAGTCGAGCTCCGCTCCTGAGATAAGGCCTCGTGAACGACCAGTGCAACTCGCCATCAAGGTTAGTGATACGTACTCAGTTATCTTTCTCCATTACATTGTGTGCGCTTCCATCAATGATTACAAATGGTCATGTGAGTGGTGTTGCAGGCTGCTATACAGACTGAGAGAGATAGAACGGAGAAACTTCTGGCGGAGGCGGCGGAGAGGCAGCAGGAGATGGAGGAGAGGACGAGAAAGATGATGGAGGAGGAGAGGGCACGGAATGACATGCAGGCAAGGGCCATGTACGAGCTCCTTGTGGTAAGTTTCTTCTGCAGATTACTTGCTAGTCTTAACATTTGAGTCTCATTACTAACTAGTATGACTCTGTTCTGAAAACCAAATGTGCAGTCTGTGTGCGAGAAGTCCGGTCAGCCCGCTCCGCCGATGCCAGTGATTGCTCCTGGGAGCACGGTGAGTTTAGTTTGAATGGACATTACTTGGTAGTCTTAACATTTGAGTGTCGTAATGCTAACGAGACATTGGAAATGATCTTTGGTGCAGCTTAACTCCAGAAACGCATCGCACGATCCTTCTCAAGGTAGCGGCACTAGCCACCCCGCTCCTACACCTCCCTGATCACGGTAAGTTTCTCTAGTGTTTTGCTTAACAAATGCATAAAGACCTAGACTTAGCTTTATTTCCTCCAATATGCTTACCATAATGACCTAGAGTTAGCTTATTTTCCTCCAAAATGACCCATTTTACCTAGGTTAGCTTATAAATGATGCAATTCATCCAAGTTAGCTCAGAAATGACCCATTTTACCTACATTAGCTCCTAAATGATCCATTTTACCTACGTTAGCTTTAAAATGGCCCATTTCACCTAGGTTAACTCCAAAATGACCCATCTTACCTAGGTTATCTCATAAACGATCCATTTCAACTAATTTAGCTCATAAACGATCCATTTGACCTAAGTGAGCTAAAAAACGATCCATTTCACCTAAATTAGCTCTTAAATGATCCATTTCACGTAAGTTAGCTCAAAAAGATCCATTTCAACTAAATTAGCTCTAAAATGATCTATTTCAACAAAGTTAGCTCAAAACCGATCCATTTCAACTAAGTTAGCTCAAAAACGATCCATTTGACCTAAGTGAGCTAAAAAAGATCCATTTCACCTTAGTTACCTCAAAAACGATCCATTTCACCTTAGTTACCTCAAAAACGATCCATTTCTAACTTTCTTATTTTGCCATTTTGCAGATTTCATTATGTGCTGGATGGAGTGCTTGTTCTACTCTTCTTCTTCTTGTCTTCTCATTCTAGTCACCTTAGCTATGGAGTGCTACTTTATGTATGGATGGAACTTCTTTATGTATGAAATGATGGATGGAACTTGTTTATGTATGAAATGATGGATGGACCTTGTTTATGTATGAAATGATGTATGAACTTGTTTATGTGATGAATGCCTGTGAAATATATCTATATGTCATATATATTTTCTGTGCAAATTGTGGGATTTAACAAAAAACAGAAAAAACAGACAATATGCAGGCTCTTTGCTGTCTGCCACCGACGGCAAAGAGCTCTTTGCCGTCTGCCGCGGACGGCAAAGAAGCCACGTGGCAGCCAACTGTGCTTCCTGGGAGCTGACCCATTTGGTCAGTTTGCCTACAGTGGCAGACGGCAAAGAACCTGCCATCAGTGGCAGACGGCAAAGAACCTGCCATCTAGTGACGTGTAGATGACATCATAAGGCGGACGGCAAAGACCAAAGGCTCTTTGCCGTCTGCGGCGGACGGCAAAGGTCTGCCGTTAGCCACTTAACGGACTGACAGCGCAATTGTTGCCGTCCGCCCTCTTTGCCGTCCGCCCTCTTTGCCGTCCGATGTGTACCTTACCAGCGCTCGTAGTAGCTCCTGGGTATTTGATACCGGTGCAGTTGCTCACATTTGTAACTCTAAGCAGAAGCTGCGGAATAAGCGGAGACTGGCGAAGGATGAGGTGACGATGCACGTCAGGAATGGTTCCAAGGTCGATGTGATCGCCGTCGGCACACTACCTCTGCATCTACCTTCGGGTTTAGTTTTAAACCTCAATAATTGTTATTTAGTGCCAGCTTTGAGGATGAACATTGTATCTGAATCTCATTTAATGCGAGATGGCTACTCATTTAAATCCGAGAATAATGGTTGTTCTATTTATATGAGAGATATGTTTTATGGTCATGCCCCGTTGGTCAATGGTTTATTTTTATTGAATCTTGAACGTGATGTTACACATATTCATAGTGTGAATGCCAAAAGATGTAAGGTTGATAATGATAGTCCCATATACTTGTGGCACTGTCGCCTTAGTCACGTTGGTGTCAAACGCATGAAGAAACTCCATGCAGATGGACCTTTGGAGTCTCTTGATTATGAATCATTTGACACGTGCGAAGCATGCCTCATGAGCAAAATGACCAAGACTCCATTCTCCGAAACAATGGAGCGAGCAACCAACTTGTTGGAAATCATACATACTGATGTCTACGGTCCAATGAGCGTTGAGGCTCGCGGTGGCTATCGTTATGTTCTCACCCTCACTGATGACTTAAGTAGATATGGGTATGTCTACTTAATGAAACACAAGTCTTAGACCTTTGAAAAGTTCAAGGAATTTCAGAGCGAGGTAGAGAATCAACGTGACAAGAAAATAAAGTTCTTACGATCAGATCGTGGAGGAGAATACTTGAGTCACGAGTTTGGCACACACTTAAGGAAATGTGGAATTGTTTCACAACTCACGCCGCCTGGAACACCCCGGCGTAATGGTGTGTCCGAACGTCGTAATCGCACTCTATTGGATATGGTGCGATCTATGATGTCTCTTACCGATCTACCGCTATCATTTTGGGGTTATGCTTTAGAGACAGCTGCATTCACTTTAAATAGGGCAGCGTCTAAATCCGTTGAGACGACACCATATGAATTATGGTTTGGGAAGAAACCTAAGCTGTACTTTCTGAAAGTTTGGGGATGCGATGCTTATGTCAAGAAACTTCTACCTGAAAAGCTCGAACCCAAATCGGAAAAAATGTGTCTTCATAGGATACCCTATGGAAACTATTGGGTATACCTTCTACGTCAGATCCGAAGGCAAGTGGAATTGTTTCCAAGAAAGGATCCTTTTTGGAGAAAGAGTTTCTCTTGAAAGAAGTAAGTGGGAGGAAATTAGAACTTGACGAGGTAGCCCCTCTTGAACCGGAGAGTAGCGCAGCTCAGGAAGATGTTTCTGTGGTGCCTGCACCGACTAGAGAGGAAGTTAATGATGATAATCATGAAACTTCGGGTCAAGTTGCTACTGAACTTCGTAGGTCCACGAGGACACGTTTTGCACCAGAGTGGTACGGCAACCCTGTCCTGGAAATCATGTTGATAGACAAGGGTGAACCTTCAAACTATGAAGAAGCGATAACGGGCCCGGATTCCAACAAATGGCTTGAAGCCATGAAATCCGAGATAGGATCCATGTATGAAAACAAAGTATGGACTTTGACGGACTTGTCGATGATCGGCAAGCCATAGAGAATAAGTGGATCTTTAAGAAGAAGACTGACGCGGTTGGTAATGTGACCGTCTATAAGGCTCACTTGTCGCTAAGGGTTACCGACAAGTTCAAGGGGTTGACTATGATGAGACCTTCTCACCCGTAGCGAAGCTGAAGTCCGTCCGAATCATGTTAGCAATTGCCGCATTCTATGATTATGAGATCTGGCAAATGGACGTCAAAATGGCATTCCTTAACGGTTTCCTTAAGGAAGAATTGTATATGATGCAGCCGAAAGGTTTTGTTGATCCTATGAATGCTGACAAAGTATGCAAGCTCTAGCGCTCCATCTATGGGCTGGTGCAAGCATCTCGGAGTTGGAACATTCGCTTTGATGAAATGATCAAAGCGTTTGGGTTTATACACACTTATGGAGAAGCCTGTATTTACAAGAAAGTGAGTGGGAACTCTGTAGCATTTCTCATATTATATGTGGATGACATACTATTGATGGGAAATGATATTGAACTTTTGGAAAGCATAAAGGCCTACTTGAATAAGTGTTTTTCAATGAAGGACCTTGGAGAAGCTGCTTACATATTAGGCATCAAGATCTATAGAGATAGATCGAGACGCCTCATTGGTCTTTCACAAAGCACATACCTTGACAAGATATTGAAGAAGTTCAATATGGATCAGTCCAAGAAGGGGTTCTTGCCTGTATTGCAAGGTGTGAGATTGAGCACGGCTCAATGCCCGACCTCGGCAGAAGATAGAGAAAAGATGAGCGTCATCCCCTATGCCTCAGCCATAGGCTCTATTATGTATGCCATGCTGTGTACCAGACCTGACGTGAACCTTGCCGTAAGTTTGGTAGGGAGGTACCAAAGTGATCCCAGTATGGAACACTGGACATCGGTCAAGAATATCCTGAAGTACCTGAAAAGGACTAAGGATATGTTTCTCGTTTATGGAGGTGACGAAGAGCTTGTCGTAAAGGGTTACGTCGACGGTAGCTTCGACACAGATCTGGATGACTCCAAGTCACAAGCCGGATACGTGTACATTTTGATTGGTGGGGCAGTCAGCTGGTGCAGTTGCAAGCAAAGCGTCGTGGCGGTATCTACATGTTAAGCGGAGTACATAGCTGGCTCGGAGGTAGCACAAGAAGCAGTCTGGATGAAGGAGTTTATCACCGACCTAGGAGTGATTCCCAGTGCATCGTGCCTGATGACTCTCTTCTGTGACAACACTGGAGCTATTGCCCTTGCCTAGGCGCCCAGGTTTCACAAGAAGACCAGGCACATCAAGCGTCGCTTCAACTCCATTCATGAATATATTCAAGATGGAGGCATAGATATTTGTAAAGGGCATACAGATCTGAATGTCACAGATCTGTTGACTAAACCTCTTCCCCGAGCAAAACATAATCAGCACCAGAACTCTATGGGTGTTTGATTCATCATGATGTAACTAGATTATTGACTCTAGTACAAGTGGGAGGCTGTTGGAAATATGCTCTAGAGGCAATAATAAAATAGTTATTATTATATTTCCTTGTTCATGATAATTGTCTATTGTTCATGCTATAATTGTATTAACCGGAAACCGTAATACAGGTGTGAATACATAGACCACAACATGTCCCTAGTGAGCCTCTAGTTGACTAGCTCGTTGATCAATAGATGGTTGTGGTTTCTTGACCATGGACATTGGATGTCATTCATAACGAGATCACATCATTAGGAGAATGATGTGATGGACAAGTCCCAATCCTAAGCATAGCACAAGATCGCGTAGTTCGTTCGCTAGAGCTTTTCTAATGTCAAGTATCATTTCCTTAGACCATGAGATTGTGCAACTCCTGGATACTGCAGGAATGCTTTGGGTGTATCAAACGTCACAATGTAACTGGGTGGCTATAAAGGTGCACTACAGGTATCTCCGAAAGAGTCTGTTGGGTTGGCACGAATCGAGACTGGTATTTGTCACTCCATATGACGAAGAGGTATCTCTGGGCCCACTCGGTAATGCATCATCATAATGAGCTCAACGTGAATAAGGTGCTAGCCACTGGATCATGCGTTACGGAACGAGTAAAGGGACTTGCCGGTAACGAGATTGAACAAGGTATAGGGATACCGACGATCGAATCTCCGGCAAGTAACATACCGATGGACAAAGGGAATTGTATACGGGATTGATTGAATCCCCGACATTGTGGTTCATCTGATGAGATCATCGTGGAACATGTGGGAGCCAATATGGGTATCTAGATCCCGCTTTTGGTTATTGGCCAGAGAGGCATCTCGGCCATGTCTGCATAGTTCCCGAACCCGTAGGGTCTACACACTTAAGGTCCGGTGACGCTAGAATTTTAATGGAATCGTATGTGGTTACCGAAAGTTGCTCGGAGTCTCGTATGAGATCCTGGACGTCACGAGGAGTTCCAGAATGGTTCGGAGGTAAAGATTTATATATGGGAAGTCCTATTTTGGCCACCGAAAATGTTCGGGATTTTTTGGTATTGTACTGGGAAGGTTCTAGAAGGCTCCGGAGTTCGTCTCACCTGCATGGGGGGACCCACATGAACGTGGGTAGTGGGGGCAAGGCCTCACACCCTGGTCAAAGCGCACCAAGATCCCCCCTTAGAAGGAATAAGATCATATCCCGAAGGGATAAGATCAAGATCCCTAAAATGAGGGGATAACAATCAGTGGGGAAGGGGAAGGATGAGATTTCTTTACTCCCACCATTGCCAACGCCCCAATGGACTTGGAGGGTTAGAAACCAGCCCCCTCCACTCCTATATATAGTGGGGAGGCGCATGGGAGCGGTAACCCTTGCCCCTGGCACAGCCCTCCCCCTCCAACTCCTCCTCCTCCTCCGTTGAGCGTAGCGAAGCTCTGTCGGAGAACCACGAGCTCCACCACCACGCCGTCGTGCTGCCGGAGTTCTCCCTCAACTTCTCCTCTCCCCTTGCTGGATCAAGAAGGAGGAGAAGTCCCCGAGCTGTACATGTGTTGAACGCGGAGGCGCCGTCCGTTCGGCACTTCGATCGGATCTTCCGCGATCTGAATTGCCGCGAGTATGACTCCATCAACCGCGTTCTTGTAACGCTTCCGCTTAGCGATCTTCAAGGGTATGAAGATGCACACACTCTCTCTCGTTGCTAGCATCACCTAGATTGATCTTAGTGATACATAGGAATTTTTTTGAATTATTACTACGTTCCCCAACATGGAGGAGTCACATACCAAAGAACAATCCCCCAAAAAAGTTTTGCAAATCGTTCTTTGAGCTAGGAGAACAATAATCGCAGCAAGATGAGCAAGAACACGGGTTTGAGCAACAAGATGATTTTTTCTGGAGGAAGACAAAGTGGATGGGTGCTGGAATAAGTGAGGGGGACCCACGTGGGACCCACAAGCCTGCTAGGTGCGCCCATGGGGTGGGCGCGCCCTGTGGGCTTGTGGCCCACTAGTGCATCCCTCTGAGGTGTTTTCAGTGCATAAAATTCTCAAATATTCTGGAAAAATCATACTAAATTTTCAGGGCATTTGGAGAACATTTATTTTCTGGTTGTTTTTTTATTGCACGGATAATTCATAAAACAGAAAAATAATAGCATTTCTACTTTATTTAATCTGAATAACAGAGAGTAAAAGTTGGGTACAGAAGGTTGTGCCTCCTAAATTCTTCCATCACATGCCCGCCAAAAGGAATCCATTTATAAGGTTGATCAAGTCTTATTAACAAACTTCATCCGAATGACATGAAACCGGAGAATTTTCGAATAACACTAGGTTACCTAACCGGGGATATGTATGTCCCCAACAATAAGAATATCATATTTCTTCCTAATAGTAGGAATAGGAAATTTAAAACCTCCAATAGCAATTGTTGGAGTTTCTCCAATAGAATTGATACTATTCACTTGAGGTTGTTTCGTCGGAAAGTGTACCGTATGCTCATTACCATTAACATGAAAAGTGGCATTGCCCTTGTTGCAATCAATAATAGCCCTTGCAGTATTCAAGAAAGGTCTACCAAGGATGATCAACATACTGTCGTCCTCGGGTATATCAAGAATAACAAAGTCCGTCAAAATAGTAACATTTGCAACTACGACAGGTACATCCTCACAAACACCGATGGGTATAGCAGGTCATTTGTAAGGAGATTTCAGTGGGTGTCAACTTATTCAAATCAAGTCTATGATACAAAGAGAAAGGCATCGCACTAACACCAGCTCCAAGATCACATAAAGCAGTTCTAACATAGTTTCCTTTAATGGAGCAAGGTATAGTTGGTATTCCAGGATCTCCTAGTTTCTTAGGTATTCCACCCTTAAAAGTGTAATTAGCAAGCATGGTGGAAATTTTAGCTTCCGATATCTTTCCTTTATATGTAACAATATCTTTCATATACTTAGCATAAGGGGACATTTTCAGAATATCAGTCAAGCGCATACGCAAAAAGACAGGTCTAAGCATTTCAACAAAGCGCTCAAAATCCTCATCATCCTTTTTTTGGATGGTTTGGGTGGAAAGGGCATGGGTTTGTGAACCCATGGCTCTCTATTTTTACCATGTTTTCTTGCAATGAAATCATTCTTATCACATCTTTTGTTCTTAGGTTGTGGGTTATCAAGATCAACAGCAGTTTCTATATCCACATTATTATCATTACCGGGTTGAGCATCAACATGAACATTATCATTAGCATTATCACTAGGTTCATGTTCATCACCAGATTGTGTTTCAGCATCAGAAATAGAAAAATATCATTTGAATTCTCATGTGTGTCTATAACAGGTTCACTAGAAGCATGCAAATCATTTTGTGCCTTGAGTACTTGTTCTACTTGAGTTTTGACCATGGAAGCATGTTTACTAATAAGCTTAAGATCATTAACATTTCTGCACATATAACCACCCAAGCGCTCAAGCATATAAGCATTACGTTTCAATTGTCTACTAACATATGCATTGAAGTTTTTTTGTTTAACAATAAAGTTATCAAATTCATCGAAACATTAACTAGCAGACTTATTATGAGGAATGTCACCTTCATGAAATCTATAAATAGAATTTACCTCCACTACCTATGTCGGAGCATTAAGACCATGTATTTCTTCAATAGGTGGTAAATTATTAACATCTTCTGCTTTAATACCTTTTACTTTCATAGATTTCTTTGCCTCTTGCATATCTTCAGGACTGAGAAATAGAATACCTCTCTTCTTCGGAGTTGGCTTAGGAGGTGGTTCGGGAAGATTCCAATCAGTATCATTGCTCCATATATTGTTCAATAGTAATTCAGCTTGTTCAACAGTTCGTTCCCTGAAAACACAACTAGCACAACTATCTAGGTGGTCCCTAGAAGCATCGGTTAGTCCATTATAAAACATATCAAGTATTTCATTTTTCTTGAGATGATGATCAGACAAAGCATTAAGTAACTGGAGAAGCCCCCCCTAGCTTGTGGGTACTCTCTTCTTCAATTTGCATAAAGTTAAATATTTTGTGTAAGGCAACTTGTTTCTATGAGCAGGAAAATATTTTTCAAAGAAGTAATATATCATATCCTGGGGACTACGCACACAACCAGGGGCAAGAGAATTAAACCATATCTTAGCATCACCCTCTAACAAGAAAGGAAACAACTTAAGAATATAATAATATCGAATTTTTTCCTCATGAGCAAATAGGGTGGCTATATCATTCAGTTTAGTAAGATGTGCCACAACAGTTTCAAATTCATAACCATGAAAAGGATCAGATTCAACCAAAGTTATTAACTCAGGACCGACAGAGAATTCATAATCCTTATCAGTAACAAAGATAGGTGAAGTAGCAAATGTAGGATCATATTTCATTCTAGCATTCAAGGATATTTCTTTCCACTTGCATAATAATTTCTTAAGAACATCTCTATCCTTACAAGCAAGAAAATCTCTAGCTCCCTCTCCATCCATAACACATCCCTCAAGTATATCAGGCAATTCATATCTAGGAGGGGAATCATAATCTTCAGTTTCAGCATTCTCAATTTCTTTAGATCTAGCAAGTTGTTCATCAAGAAATTCACCTAGTGGCACAGTCTTATCAAGCAAGGTGCTAACATCATCATAAGTATCATTCATAGAAGAAGTAGCATCATCAATTACTTGCGACATATAAAGATTACTAGCAGGTGGTGGTGTCGCAAGCTTACTCAAAACACAAGGTGAATCAAGTGTAGAACTAGATGGAAGTTCCTTACCTCCCCTCGTCTTAGAGGAAAAAATCTTGGTTTTGGTATCCTTCAGATTCTTCATAGTGATCAACAGATATAAATCCCAAGTGACTCGGCAAATAGACCTATGCTCCCTGGCAAAGGCGCCAGAAAAAGGTCTTGATAACCCACAAGTATAAAGCATCGCAACAGTTTCGAGGGTAGAGTATTCAACCCAAATTTATTGATTCGACACAAGGGGAGCCAAAGAATATTCACAAGTATTAACAGTTGAGTTGTCAATTCAAGAACACCTGAAATACTTAATATCTGTAGCAAAGTATTTAGTAGCAAAGTAGTATGGAAGTAACTGTTGGGGAACGCAGTAATTTGAAAAAAAATTCCTACGAACACGCAAGATCTATCTAGGTGATGCATAGCAACGAGAGGGGAGAGTGTTGTCTACGTACCCTCGTAGACCGAAAGCGGAAGCGTTATGACAACGCGGTTGATGTAGTCGTACGTCTTCACGATCCGACCGATCCTAGAACCGAAGATACGACACCTCCACGATCTGCACACGTTCAGCTGGGTGACGTCCCACAAACTCTAGATCCAGCTGAGGTCTTCAAACCCACAAGTATAGGGGATCGCAAAAGTTTTCTAGGGTAGAGTATTCAACCCAAATTTATTGATTCGACACAAGGGGATCCAAAGAATATTCTCAAGTATTAGCATTTGAGTTGTCAATTCAACCACACCTGGAAAACTTAATATCTGCAGCAAAGTATTTAGTAGCAAAGTAGTATGGAAGTAACGGTAACGGTGGCAAAAGTAACAGTAGCAGCTTTGTAGTAATTGTAACAGTGGCAATGGAAAAGTAACTAAGCAAAGATCAATATGTGAAAAGCTCGTAGGCAATGGATCATGATGGATAATTATGTCGGATGTGATTCCTCATGCAACAGTTATAACATAGGGTGACACAGAACTAGCTCCAGTTCATCAATGTAATGCAGGCATGTATCCTGAATATAGTCATATGTGCTTATGGAAAAGAACTTGCATGACATCTTTTGTCCTACCCTCCCGTGGCAGTGGGGTCCTATTGGAAACTAAGGGATATTAAGGCCTCCTTTTAATAGAGTACCGGACCAAAGCATTAACACTTAGTGAATACATGAACTCCTCAAGCTACGGTCATCACCGAGAGTGGTCCCGATTATTGTCACTCCGGGGTTGCCGGATCATAACACATAGTAGGTGACTATTGACTTGCAAGAGAGGATCAAGAACTCACATATATTCATGAAAACATAATAGGTTCAGATATAAAATCATGGAACTTGGGCCCTAGTGACAAGCATTAAGCATGGCAAAGTCATAGCAACATCAATCTTAGAACATAATGGATAATAGGGATCAAACCCTAACAAAACTAACTCGATTACATGGTAAATCTCATCCAACCCAGCACCGTCCAGCAAGCCTACGATGGGATTACTCACGCACGACGGTGAGCATCATGAAATTGGTGATGGAGGATGGTTGATGATGACGATGGATTCCCCTCTCCGGAGCTCCGAATGGACTCCAGATCAGCCCTCCCGAGAGAGATTAGGGCTTGGCGGCGGCTCCGTATCATAAAACGCGATGAATCCTTCTCTTTGATTTTTTTTCTCCCCGAACGTGAATATGTGGAGTTGGAGTTGAGGTCAGTGGAGCCTCAAGGGGCCCACGAGACAGGGGGGCGCGCCCCCACCCACGTGGACATGGCGTGGGCCCCCTGCTGTTGATTCTTTCGCCAGTATTTTTTATTAATTCCAAAAATATTCTCCGTGAAGTTTCAGGTCATTCCGAGAACTTTCATTTCTGCACAAAAATAACACCATGCAATTCTGCTGAAAACAGCGTCAGTTCGGGTTAGTTCCATTCAAATCATGCAAGTTAGAGTCCAAAATAAGGGAAAAAGTGTTTGGAAAAGTAGATACGTTGGAGACGTATCAACTCCCCCAAGCTTAAACCTTTGCTTGTCCTCAAGCAATTCAGTTGACAAACTGAAAGTGATAAAGAAAAACTTTTACAAACTCTGTTTGCTCTTGTTGTTGCAAATATGTAAAGCCAGCATTCAAGTTTTCAGCAAAGATTATGAACTAACCATATTCACAATAACATTTAGGTCTCATGTTTACTCATATCAATGGCATAATCAACTAGCGAGCAATAATAATAAATCTCGGATGACAACACTTTCTCAAAATAATCATAATATGATATAACAAGATGGTATCTCGCTAGCCCTTTCTGAGACCGCAAAACATAAATGCAGAGCACCCCTGAAGATCAAGGACTGACTAGGCATTGTAATTCATGGTAAAAGAGATCCAGTCACAATCATACTCAATGTAAATTAATAGCAATGCATGCAAATAACAACGGTTCTCTCCAACTGGTGCTTTTTAATAAGAGGATGATGACTCAACATAAAAATAAATAGATAGGCCCTTCGCAGAGGGAAGCAGGGATTTGCAGAAGTGCCTGATCTCGAGTTTTGAAACAGAGATAAATAATATTTTGGGTGGTATACTTTCATTGTCAACATAACAACCAAGAGATCTCGATATCTTCCATGATACACACGTTATAGGCAGTTCCCAAACAGAATGGTAAAGTTTATACTCCCCCTCCACCAACAAACATCAATCCATGGCTTGTCCGAAACAACGGGTGCCTCCAACAAACAACAGTCCTAGGGGAGTTTTGTTTGCAATTATTTTGATTTAAGCATGGGACTGGGCATCCTGGTTACCGGCTATGTTCTCGTGAATGATGAGGGGAGTCCACTCATCGTGAGAATAACCCACCTAGCATGGAAGATATAGACATCCTTAGTTGATACATGAGCTATTCGAGCATACAAAACAGAATTTCATTCGAAGGTTTAGAGTTTGGCACATACAAATTTACTTGGAACGACAGATAAATACGGCATATAGGAAGGTATGGTGGACTCATATGGAATAACTTTGGGGTTTATGGAAGTGGATGCACAAGCAGTATTCCCGCTTAGTACAAGTGAAGGCTAGAAAGAGACTGGGGAGCGACCAACTAGAGAGCGACAACAGTCATGAATATGCATTAAAATTAATCAACAATGAGTGCAAGCATGAGTAGGATATAATTCACCATGAACATAAATATCGTGGAGGCTATGTCGATTTTGTTTCAACTACATGCGTGAACATGTGCCAGGTCAGGCCACTCGAATCTTTCAAAGGAGGATACCACCCTATCATACCACATCACAACCATTTTAATAGCATGTTGGCACGCAAGGTAAACCATTATAAACTCCTAGCTAATTAAGCATGGCATGAGCAATTATAATCTCTAATTGACATTGCAAACATGATTCATTCATAATAGGCTAAATCGGGAACGATGAACTAATCATATTAACAAAAACAAGATAGGCCGAGTTCATACCAGCTTCTCTCTTCTCAATCAGTCCATCATATATCGTCATTATTGCCTTTCACTCGCACGAGCGAACGGTATGTAAAATAATGATAGTGTACGTGCATTGGACTAAGCTGGAATCTGCAAGCATTTAATACAAGGGAGAAAACAAGGTAATATGATCTCGGGAACATCTTAGTTAAATCAACAATAATGCATATGAGAGCCACTCAACATTTTTATCATGGTCTTCTCCTCTCGACCCCCAAAGAAATAAAACTATTTACACAGGAAAGCTGCCAACAAGCAAAAGAAGAACGAGAAATATTTTTGGGTTTTCTTTTAATAACTACTACTACAGGCATGGAAAGTAAACTAGCTAAAATCTAAAACTAATAATTTTGGTTTTTCTTAAGGGTTTTCAAACACACAAGAAGAAAGCTTAGAAAAGAAAATAAACTAGCATGGATAGTGCAATGAAAAAGTATGAGCACCGACAACTGGAATGAGTGTGTGAACATGAATGTAATGTCGGTGAGAAATACATACTCCCCCAAGCTTAGGCTTTTGGCCTAAGTTGGTCTATGCCCACGGATCGAAGCTACTCTCTTCGGTGTACTGAGGAGGGTCCTCTGGGTGCCACTAGTTGGCGATCTCCTCTGGATCCCACTGGTAAACAGACTGTCGATAAGGGTCAAGTGGTAATTCCGGCTCAGGCTCTGGAGCTGGAGTCAGGCTCAGGTGTGCATAAACGGCCTCTGGCAAGATGAGTTACGTGCCTGAAAGTAGGTTAACCAAAGAGGGCGCATGCAAGGTAATAACCTCATAGTAATTTTTATCAAATATCAATTTATATTTAAGCATCTTCTTCTTATCTTTAACAACAAAGTCATGTGCTACCATACTCTTATAATGTAGAAAAACAGGGGGTAGCAACTTTTCCTCTTTCTCATAATGCCTAACAGGTATCTCAAAGTGTTCAGCAAGGTGCGAAGCAAAGATGCCTCCGAATATGGGACCCTTTGCTCGGTTCAGATTTAATCGTTTAGCAACAATAGCGCCTAAACTGAAAGTGGTTTCTTGAAACAAAGCATGGCGCAAAATGACAATATCAGGGGCACTAAGATTTCCGCTGTTCCCGCGACCAATTAAGCATCTACTAGCAAATATTGCAAAGTAACGTAGAACAGGAAAATGTATGCTAGTAATCCTTGCATCGGAAACCTTCCTCGTTTACCCTACAGCAGTTGTATCAATCAACCCCTCCACATCATTACGATGTGGTTCCTCTATACTGCTCGCAAAGGGTATCTTACAGACCCGACAAAAATCATATAGTGACATCTCCTTAACCTCATCATATAAGTCTAACTCCACTGAAGGTGGTGATTTCTTAGCATGGAAATAAAAGTTTTGCACGAAAATATTAGTGAGTAGGAGATACTGTTCGCGCTAGTCACGGAGGAAGTCGGTGAGGCCCGCATTCTCAACCAAGTAATAAAAATCTTCATAAATTCCCGCGGCCTTCAAGAATGCATCACAAGGCCATTCGCACAGCTGAACCTCCGCGGTGCGAGGAAGATTGTATTTGGGCTTTTTATTCTCCTCATTCTTCTTATCCTTCGAGCTTCGGCTCGAAGAGCCTCTCAACAATCTCCTCAACATTTTCTTCCTCTGAAAATTTCTGAAATTTTATAGTGACTCAAAATAAAATTGAACCAAACTCAACAAGATTAATAGCAACTACTCCCATCACTACTAGAAAAACGACTATAGTTAATATGGACATTAATGGCACACCATGTATGTGGTGCGCCACTGCTATATACCAGTGGCGCACCAGAATCAGGTGCGCCATTGCTATGTTTTTACTAATGGCACACCACATGAGCAGTGCGCCATTGCTATTTTTTTGGTCCACCCCCCCCCCCCCACCAGACATAGCAATGGTGCACCACACCTAGGTGCACCACTTCTATGCTACATAGGAGTGGCGCACCTAGGTGTGGTGCGCCATTGCTATGTCTGGTGGGGGTGTGTGCGTTTGTGTGTGAGGTTAGTAATGGCGCACCAGGGAGGGTGCGCCATTACTAATGTCTCACACACAAACACACACACACACACACCCCGTGGATCGCCTTTTAGGTTTTTAAAAAAATAAAAGAAAATGATAAAAGATTCAAAAAAATTTGAAAAAAATAGATGCCCATGTGTTATGTGTTCTAGTTGTTAGGAAAATTAACAAGCATGAAGTTTGAATTTTTTTGCAAAAGGCCGTCGTGTTTCGGTAAAATGGCCGTAACTTTTGCATACGACCTCCGATGAATAAGTTTTTTCTATGAAAAATCATCTACTCGAAAAGTTACATCCGAATTCAATGGGGTGAACCCCGTTGAAGATTTTTAGAATCCCCAAAAACCTAACAAAAAAAGTTACGATGCTTTTAAGATCTGAAGGAAAAAAAATTCAAAAAAAAAATTAGTAGTGGCGCACCGTGGGTGTGGTGCGCCATTAGTAATTTTCCCGCCTTCCAAATTCAAAAAAATAAACAAAGTTAGTAGTGGCGCACCATGGGTGTCGTGCGCCATTACTAGTTTTGAA
>NC_057814.1:80741082-80802508 GCF_018294505.1 Triticum aestivum
CTCCTCCTCACGGTCTCTCCTCCCTCCTCCTCCCTCTCTCCTCTCTCCTCCCTCCTCTCCTCCTCTACTCTCTCCTCCCTCCTCCTCCCTCCTCTCCTCCCTCCTCTACTTTCAGTCACATGTGGAGCTCCCCGGCACAAAGAACGTACCAGATCCAGAACAAAATTCGAAAAAATAGCAAAAAAAATCGTACCAAATCCAGATCCAGATTTCAAAATTTCAGTAGTGGCGCACCTGTTCATCTTAGCAGTGGCGCACCTGTTCATCTTACCAGTGGTGCACATGTATGGTAACTAATGGCGCACCAGAGGTGCGCCATTAGTACTTGTTACTAGTGGTGTGGTGATAGTGGCGCACCTATAGTGCGCCATTAATGGCAAAAATAGGTGCGCCACTAACATGCCTTTTTCTAGTAGTGCATAAGTGCCTAGAGACTATATCATGCACTAGAACTACTTGGGACAACATAAATTTGACATGCAAGCTCAAGAACAGGGTCACCTTAGCAGAAAAAATTTGCAATAAATAAAGCACTAGAACAAAAACTAATTGGACCATTGGAGGAGTCACATACCGAAGAACAATCCCCCAAAACAGTTTGGTGAATGGAGCTTTGAGCAAGGAGATCAAAAATTGCTGCAAAATGAGCTAGAAAACGGGTTTGAGCTATGGAAGGATTTTTTCTGGAGGAAGATGAAGTGTGTGGGTGCTGGAATAAGTGGAGGGGGGCCACGTGGGGCCCATGAGGTAGGGGGCGCGCCTAGGGGGTGGGCGCGCCCTGTACCCTCATGGCCAAATGGTGGGCCCCCCTGGTGTGTTCTCAGTGCCAGTTATTCTTAAATATTCTACAAAAATTCATATTTCATTTTCGGGACATTTGGAGAACTTTTATTTTCAGCGTATTTTTTTATTGCAAGGATAATTCAGAAAACAGACAGAAAATACTATTTTTGCTTTATTTAATCTAAATAACAGAAAGTAGAAGGAGGGTACAGAAGTTGTGCTTTCTAACTTCATCCATCTCATGCTCATCAAAAGGAATCCACTAACAAGGTTGATCAAGTCTTGTTAACAAACTCTTTCCGAATAACATGAAACCGGAGAATTTTTGAATAACACTAGGTTACCTCAACGGGGATATGCACGTCCCCAACAATAAGAGTATCATATTTCTTCTTGACAGTAGGAAGAGGAAATTCAAAACCTCCAATAGTAATTGTTGAATTTTTTCCAATAAAATTGATACTGTGGACTTGAGGTTGTTTCCTCGCAAAGTGTATCGTATGCTCATTACCATTAACATGAAAAGTGGCATTGTCTTTGTTGCAATCAATAACAGCCCATGTAGTATTCAAAAAGGGTCTACCAAGAATAATAGACATACTATCGTCCTCGGGAATATCAAGAATAACAAAGTCCGTTAAAATAGTAACGTCTGCAACCACAACAGGCACATCCTCACAAATACCGACAAGTATAGCAGTTGATTTATCGGCCATTTGCAGAGATATTTCAGTAGGTGTCAACTTATTCAAATCAAGTCTACGATATAAAGAGAGAGGCATAACACTAACACCGGCTCCAAGATCACATAAAGCAGTTTTGACATAGTTACTTTTAATGGAGCATGGTATAGTTGGTACTCCTGGATCTCCTAGTTTCTTTGCTATTCCACCTTTAAAAGTATAATTGGTAAGCATGGTGGAAATTTCAGCTTCCGGTATCTTTCTTTTATTTGTAACAATATCTTTCATATACTTAGCATAAGGATTTATTTTAAGCATATCAGTCAGACGCATACGCAAAAAGATAGGTCTAATCATTTCAGCAAAGCGCTCAAAATCCTCATCATCCTTTTTCTTGGATGGTTTAGGAGGAAAAGGCATGGGTTTTTGAACCCATGGTTCTCTTTCTTTACCATGCTTCCTAGCAACAAAGTCTCTCTTATCATAACGTTGATTCTTTGATTGTGGGTTATCAAGATCAACAGCAGGTTAAATTTCTACATCATTGGTTTTGCTAGGTTGAGTATCGACATGAACATCATCATTAACATTATCACTTGGTTCATGTTCATCACCTGATTGTGTTTCAGCATCAGAAATAGAAATATCATTGGGATTCTCAGGTGTGTCAACAACAGGTTCCCTAGAAGCATGCAAAGTCCTACCATTTTTCTTTTTATTTTTCTTAGAAGGACTAGGTGCATCAACATTAGTTCTCTGGGAATCTTGCTCAATTCTCTTAGGGTGGCCCTCATCATACAAAGGTTCCTGAGTCATTTTACCCCCTCTAGTCACAACTCTAACAACATTATCATTTTTCTTATTACTTAATTCATTGAGCAAATCATTTTGTGCTTTAAGTACTTGTTCTACTTGAGTGGTAACCATGGAACCATGTTTACTAATGAGTTTAAGTTCACCTTTAACTCTAGACATATAATCACTCAAGTGTTCAATCATATAAGCCTTACGTTTCAATTGTCTACCAACATAAGCATTGAAGTTTCCTTGTTTAACAATAAATCAAACTCATCTAAGCATTGACTAGCAGACTTATTAAGAGGAATATCGACTTCATCAAATCTATAGAGAGAATTTACCTTTACTAATTGTGTCGGGTTATCAAGACCATGTATTTCTTTAATGGGTGGTAAATTCTTAATATCTTCAGCTTTAATACCCTTTCTTTCATTGATTCCTTTGCCTCTTGCATATCTTCAGAACTGAGAAATAGAATACCCCTTTTCTTCGGAGTTGGCTTAGGAGTTGGTTCGGGAAGTGTCCAATCATTATCATTACTCAATATATTATTCAATAGCAATATAGCTTGCTCAACAGTTCTTTCCCTGAAAACACAACCAGCACAACTATCCAGGTGGTCTCTGGAAGCATCGGTTAGTCCATTATAAAAGATATCAAGTATTTTATTTTGCTTGAGAGGATGATCAGGCAAAGCATTAAGTAATCGGAGAAGCCTCCCCCAAGCTTGTGGGAGACTCTCTTCTTCAATTTGCACAAAATTATATATTTCCCTTAAAGCAGCTTGTTTCTTATGAGCGGGAAAATATTTAGCAGAGAAGTAATAAATCATATCCTGGGGACTACACACACAACCAGGTGCAAGAGAATTATACCATATTTTAGCATCACCCTTTAATGAGAACGGAAATAACTTAAGGATATAGTAGTAACGATTTTTTTCCTCATGAGTGAATAGGGTGGCTATATCATTTAATTTAGTAAGATGTGACACAACAGTTTCAGATTGATAGCCATAAAAAGGATCAGATTCAACCAAAGTAATTAACTCAGGATCGACAGAGAAATCATAATCCTTATCAGAAATACAGATAGGTGAAGTAGCAAAAGCAGGGTCATATTTCATTCTAGCATTCAAAGACTTTTCTTTCAGCTTAGCTAACAATTTCTAAAGATCATATATATCTTTGCAAGCAAAAAAGTCTCTTGCAGTTTCTTCATCCATAACATAACCCTCGGGCACATCAGGCAATTCATATCTAGGGGGAGAATCTTCATCATCACTTTCATCATTATTATCTGTTTCAATAATTTCATTCTCTCTAACCCTAGCAAGTTGTTCACCAAGAAATTCACCTAATGGCACAGTATTATCAAGCATAGAAGTAGTCTCATCATAAGTATCATGCAAAGCAGAAGTGACATCATCAATAACATGCGACATATCAGAATTAATAGCAGGAGTAGGTGTCACAAGTTTACTCAAAACAGAAGGTGAATCAAGTGCAGAGCTGGATGACAGTTCCTTACCTCCCCTCGTAGTTGAGGGAAAAATCTTAGTTCTTTCGTCTTTTATGTTCCTCATAGTGATCAACAGATATAAATCCCAAGTGACTCAAAGAATAGAGCTACGCCCCTCGGCAACGATGCTAGAAAATTGTCTTGATAACCCACAAGTATAGGGGATCGCAATAGTTTTCGAGGGTAGAGTATTCAACCCAAATATATTGATTCGACACAAGGGGAGCCAAAAATACTCTCAAGTATTAGCAGTTGAGTTGTCAATTCAACCACACCTGGAAAAATTAATATCTGCAGCAAAGTATTTAGTAACAAAGTAGTATGGAAGTAATGGTAATGGTGGCAAAAGTAACAGTAGCAGCTTTGTAGTAATTGTAACAGTGGCAACGGAAAAGTAACTAAGCAAAGATCAATATGTGAAAAGCTCATAGGCAATGGATCAATGATGGATAATTATGTCGGATGTGATTCCTCATGCAACCGTTATAACATAGGGTGACACAGAACTAGCTCCAGTTCATCAACGTAATGTAGGCATGTAACCCGAATATAGTCATACGTGCTTATGGAAAAGAACTTGCATGACATCTTTTGTCCTACCCTCCCGTGGCAGTGAGGTCCTATTGGAAACTAAGGGATATTAAGGCCTCCTTTTAATAGAGTACTGGACCAAAGCATTAACACTTACTGAATACATGAACTCCTCAAACTACGGTCATCACCGGGAGTGGTCCCGATTATTGTCACTTCGGGGTTGCCGGATCATAACACATAGTAGGTGACTATTAAATTGCAAGATAGGATCAAGAACTCACATATATTCATGAAAACATAATAGGTTCAGATTTGAAATCATGGCACTCGGGCCCTAGTGACAAGCATTAAGCATGGCAAAGTCATAGCAACATCACACTACTAGGGAAAACCCTAGTAGTAGCGCGGGTTTGGTGCCTACTAGTAGCGCAGGACATCGCGCTACTAGTAAGGCGCTACAACTATTCCTTAGCAGTAGCGCGTGCCACACACGCTACTGCTAAGACATAGAGCCGCAGCGTGTGTTTGCTCCCGCGCTATGACTAATCTAGCTAGTAGTAGCGTGTTTACTCTCCGTCGCTACTAGTATTATTTTTTATTTTTTTATTTTTAGTGTATTTATACGCCGTTATACAAATTTTGGTACAATACCAATTATGAGGTTGTTATATCATTATGTCCATAACAGTGTGTCAAATGAAGGTGGATTAGGTTCAAGTGGAGGCAACATGTGGTGCATGTCAAAAGTATACTACTAATCCAAACTTGATCTTGTTTGGACTAGTAGTACTTTCGATGTGCACCACATGTTGCCTCCACTTGAATCTAATCCGCCAACACAAGCTATTTAATCATCATCATAGTCATTACCACCAATAGTAGCTATTTAATCATCATAGTCATAGTGTAGCACATCATCATCTACAAACTCATTCTAGCTAGCTAATCACCACCAACACTAGCTGTGGTAGCTATGTAATCACCACCAACACTAGCTAATAATAATCATCATAGTCATTACCACCAACACTAGCTATTTAATCATCATAGTCATAGTGTAGCACATCATCATCTTCAAACTCATTTCTAGCTAGCTAATCACTCCTGCTGCTCTCTCTCAGGTAAAATAGCATAAAACATGTGTAGCACTCCTGCTTCATCAAGTTGGAGCATGCAGATGAACCTGTCTCCTAATCGTGGGCTACGCTTCCGATTGCTGCCCCCTAGTACTTCTCTGCGATCGTTCACAATTTTGCTCCAGTCTTTCACTATTAAGCATTCCTCGCTATCAGAAATCCTGAATGCACTAAAGTGGATTGTAGGATATCTTGGCCGTAAGCTAACAATTCTCATGCGACCTTTAGTCTCTATCCAATGAGGCACAACATTCATCAGGAGTCCCTGTTGAAGAACATCATATAGTAACATACTTAGCAATGAAGTTTAGCTTAAAAAAAAGTATGCAATAGATGCACTGAGGACAAATAGTAAAAAACTTACCATCTTTCCTAAATAGATGTGACTGTAGTTCAGTACGAACACTATTGGTCGCACGTTTTGAGTACTAAGATTTTTAAGTCCAGAAAAATAATTTGTCTTGATAGTATGAAGATCCTCAAGCCATGAAACATAATGACTTATCTCCTTGCAGTTTAGTTCAGCCCCGGGACAGTAGTAGGTCCTGTCTACCAAGCGCTGGACATGTTTGCTTGAACGGAAATAAGTTGTCAATAGAAATTAGTTGTCAACTATTTTTGAATAAACAATATCAAAGACATAAATATGGTTGAGAAACTCACATAATGGTATAACTGGAGGCGTCTGCACATCGACCCAGATGTTGATATTACCTTCAATATCATCTTCCGGACGAATATCAAAGGTGATAACCATATCAGGCTCAAATGCATAAGTCTTGCATAGTGCTTGCCAAGTTTTGCATCCAAAATAGGTGTAGGTGTCTGCGTTGTATAATTTTGCGTGGAAAATACAACCATGCTCGGTCTTCAAGTAAACTCTCTTTACCTCCATAGTAGTTTTCATAGGACTGAAACCTATCTTATCCAAGACAAAAACTCTTGCATGGCAGGGGATACGCTAGTAGAATAGTAAAAAAATTAAATTATAAGTTGAAGCAAATGAAGCAGATGTCATGCTTAATTACGAAAAAAAGACTTGTCGTTGTGACTTACTGTATCCACTTCGAAGATCTCGTCCATCTTGATGCTGAAGCGCCTATCATCATCTAGGCAGATTCTATCGCATAGGCCGTGCTCATCTTCGCAATATTCGCAAATACCGAAATCCTTTTCGTCGTCAGACATTTCCTATGTTCATAGTTGAAACATTAACTGAAAATCGATCGAAGACAACTACATGATACTCAACACACAAATCAGGGGCACTCGATATTTCCTACATATTCTGGCACAAGTCATGCACAAATTCACGGAAAAATCCGGCATGACCTTTGCTAAAATAGGACATATCGAGCGCCTGAAATTTGCCGGAACGATAATGAATCAACACTCCGGCAAAACATAGGCCACTCGGAGGTGTAACCTGCAAACATGACCGGCCACTTGGGCAAGCACATATCCTATTTGAGCAACACAAGATATACATTTCAAAATATCTTATAGGACTCATATTGACATGAGCATTCAATAAGCAAAACCTAATTGTAAAATAAATAAGTATTCAAATTAGCATGCATTCAATAAGCAAAAGTAAATCATCTCATGCGTCCGTACATCGTCGAATATTATCACTAATACATCCCGAATAGTATCATACATATAACATCACTAATACAACTAAAACCCTAGCGCACGACGGGTATCGGCGCGGGCGGTGGACACCCAGAGAGAAGGAACCATCATAGGATCATAGCTCAAGTGAGATCCTCGAGAACCTGTCAGGTATTGGAGAACCTATGCTCCAACGCAAACAAGTAGCGACGGACGTGCGCGTCCTCCTCGCTAACACGGTGACGTACCACCTCCGCGGGGTCCTCAAGCCTCTGCACCGTCACTCGCCCACGCGACCACCACCAAAGAAGGTTCGGGTCAACGATGGGCTGGCTCCTCACCAAGCCGCGCCCCCTGGTAGGTAGCGCCTCCCAGTACCAGCCCGGCGGAGCCCAGTCCCGGACATGGCCCATCTGTTCAAGCAGGTGTCCTCCGCCGAGTCGACGATGAGGATGCGGGATAGGCATCGTCGACGTCGATGCGGGAAAATTGCTTTAACTAAAAAAATAACAACAAATGTGACATGTTCAACTAGTTCTTACTAAAAATAAACTTACTATAAATAAAAATATACTAGTACCTAATTGGTACCTAGTTCTTACTAACTAATTAGTACCTAGGAACTACTGCCCTAATTACCATATAATTATCCATTTTTTAACTAGGGTTCATACTACCGAATTAAATTGGGTTAATAGTAATTGAATTAACTAACTAGCACTAAAAATAGCCTAGGGTTCATACTAACTAGCACTAAATAGCTAGGGTTCATACTAACAGAGAGAGAACAGAGAGCAGAGAAGAGGGAAGGGGAGAGTGCTTACAGAGGGCGGGGAGAGAGATGGCGTCGGGGGAGACGGTGGCACCGAGGCGCGGCGAGGCGGGGTCGGGGGAGACGGCGGCGAGGCGGGGTCGAGGGAGACGGTGGCGAGGCGGGTCGAGGGAGACGGTGGCCGAGAGCGAGGGCAGGGGCTCCGGCAAGGTCGAGGTCGAGGAGGAGGCACAGGCGCGCGGCAGCGTCAAGGGCAGACTCCGGCGGAGAGCGAGGTCAGGGCCTCCGGCGAGGGCGAGCAGGGGCTCCGGCGGAGGTGACGAGGGGGAGAAGAGAGAGTGGGGAAGCCCGCGCGGGGGGTTAGGTCAAAATAGCTTTAGCAGTAGCGTGGGAAACGAAAACGCGCTGCTGCTAAATTCCGTAGCACTAGCGCGCCCCTCACAAACTCGCTACTATGAAGCTGGGCCCGTCTTGTGGACAAGTACAAACTTAGCAGTACAACCCTAACCTAAAAGTGCGCTGCTACTAATTTTATAATAGTAGCACGGTTTGTAGAAGGCGCTACTACTATACCTAGCATGTCGGCAACGGTGTGGCAATTATAGTAGTAGCGCATTTTATTCCTGCCGCGCTACTGCTAAGTGGATAGCACTAGCGCCCATTATGTCAACGTGCTACTGCTAAGTAGCAATAGCGCCTCATTTTAACACGCGCTACTGGTAAGATTCTGTGTATAAGGTTTTCCCTAGTAGTGTCAATCTTAGAACATAATGGATACTAGGGATCAAACCCTAACAAAACTAACTCGATTATATGGTAAATCTCATCCAACCCATCACCGTCCAGCAAGCCTACGATGGGATTCCTCACGCACGGTGGTGAGCATCATGAAATTGGTGATGGAGGATGGTTGATGATGACAACGGCGACGGATTCCCCTCTCCGGAGCCCCGATCGGACCCCAGATCAGCCCTCCCGAGAGAGATTAGGGCTTGGCGACCGCACCGTATCATAAAATGCGATGAATCCTTCTCTCTGATTTTCTTGTCCCCGAACATGAATATATGGAGTTGGAATTGAGGTCGGTGGAGCCTCAGGGGGCCCACGAGACAAGGGGGCGTGCCCAGGGGGCAGGCGCGCCCCCACCCTCGTGGACAGGGTGTGTGACCCCTGGTGTTGATTCTTTCGGCAGTATTTTTTATTAATTCCAGAAATATTCTCCGTGAAGTTTCAGGTCATTCTGAGAACTTTTATTTCTACACAAAAATAACACCATGCCAATTCTGCTGAAAAC
Organism: Triticum aestivum; assembly: GCF_018294505.1. Lineage (NCBI taxonomy): Eukaryota > Viridiplantae > Streptophyta > Magnoliopsida > Poales > Poaceae > Triticum > Triticum aestivum. The sequence continues at coordinate 80,750,218 of NC_057814.1, forward strand.
AACGTCAGTCCGGGTTAGTTCCATTCAAATCATGCAAGTTAGAGTCCAAAACAAGGGCAAAAGTGTTTGGAAAAGTAGATACATTGGAGACGTATCAAGGTCAAGGGAGAGTTTCATCGACGGTGTGATGACGTTGATGATGAAGTTACCGACGCAGGGTTACGCCTAAGCACTACAACGATATGACCGAGGTGGAAATCTAAGGAGGGGGCACCGTACACGGCTAAACAATCAACTTGTGTGTCTATGGGGTGCCCCCCTCCCCCGTATATAAAGGAGTGGAGGAGGGGAGGGCCGACCCTCTCTATGGCGTGCCCAAGGGGGGGAGTCCTACTCCCAGTAGGAGTAGGTTTCCCCCTTTCCCTAGTTGGAGTAGGAGAAGAAGGAAGAGGGAGAGGGAGAGAAGGAAAGGGGGCCGGCCCCCTTCCCAATTCGGATTGGGCTTGGGGGGGCACCCCCACCTTGGCCGCCTCCTCGTCTCTTCCACCATGGCCCATGAAGGCCCATTAACTCCCCGGGGGGTTCCGGTAACCTCCCGGTACTTCGGAAAAAAGCCCGAACCACTCGAAACCTTTCCGGTGTCCAAACATAGCCTTCCAATATATCAATCTTTATGTCTCGACCATTTCGAGACTCCTCGGCATGTCTGTGATCACATCCGGGACTCCGAACAACCTTCGGTACATCAAAACACATAAACTCATAATACCGATCGTCATCGAACGTTAAGCGTGCGGACCCTACGGGTTCGAGAACTATGTAGACATGACCAAGATTCATCTCCGGTCAATAACCAATAGCGGAACCTGGATGCTCATATTGGTTCCTACATATTCTATGAAGATCTTTATCGGTCAAACCACATAACAACATACGTTGTTCCCTTTGTCATCGGTATGTTACTTGCCCGAGAATCGATCGTCGGTATCTCAATACCTATTTCAATCTCGTTACCGGCAAGTCTCTTTACTCGTTCCGCAATGCATCATCCCGCAACTAACTCATTAGTCACATTGCTTGCAAGGCTTATAGTGATGTGCATTTCAGAGAGGGCCCAGAGATACCTCTCCGAAACACGGAGTGACAAATCCTAATCTCGATCTATGCCAACCCAACAAACACCATCGGAAACACCTGTAGAGCATCTTTATAATCACCCAGTTGCGTTGTGATATTTGATAGCACACTAAGTGTTCCTCAGGTATTCGGGAGTTGCATAATCTCATAGTCATAGGAACATGTATAAGTTATGAAGAAAGCAATAGCAACAAACTAAACAATCATAGTGCTAAGCTAACGGATGGTTCATGTCAATCACATCATTCTCTAATGATGTGATCCCATTCATCAAATGACAACTCATGTCAATGGCTAGGAAACTTAACCATCTTTGATCAACGAGCTAGTCAAGTAGAGGCATACTAGTGACACTCTGTTTGTCTATGTATTCACACATGTACTAAGTTTGCGGTTAATACAATTCTAGCATGAATAATAAACATGTATCATAATAAACTTTATTATTGCCTCTAGGGCATATTTCCTTCTGGAACTGTAACGGTGGTAACAGTAGCAATAGCAATTTTGTAGCGATTGTAATAGCAACACGACAAAAGTAACTTAACAAAGATCAATATGTGAAAAGCTCATAGGCATTGGATCAGTAATGTATAATTATGTCGGATGATATTCATCATGTAGCAGTCATAACCTAGGGTGACACAGAACTAGCTCCAATTCATCAATGTAATGTAGGCATGTATTCCGTATATAGTCATACATGCTTATGGAAAAGAACTTAATTGCATGACATCTTTTGTCCTACCCTCCCGTGGCAGCGGGGTCCATAAGGAAACTAAGGGATATGAAGGCCTGCTTTTAATAGAGAACCGGAACAAAGCATTATACCATGTCTTAGCATCACCCTTTAATGAGAAAGGAAGCAACTTAAGAATATAGTAGTAGCGAATTTTTTCCTCATGAGGAAATAGGGTGGCTATATCATTCAGTTTAGTAAGATGTGCCACAACAGTTTCAGATTCATAACCATGAAAAGGATCAAATTCAACCAAAGTAATTAACTCAGGATCGACAGAGAATTCATAATCCTTATCAGTAACAAAGATAGGTGAAGTAGCAAATGTAGGATCATATTTCATTCTAGCATTCAAGGATCATCTCTATCATTGCAAGCAAAAAAGTCACTAGCAGTTTCTTCATCCATAACATAACCCTCAGGTATAGCAGGCAATTCATATCTAGGAGGAGAATCATAATCTTTAGTTTCCATAATATCATCAGTTTCAGTAATTTCATTCTCTCTAACCCTAGCAAGTTGTTCATCAAGAAATTCACCCAGTGGCACGGTATTATCAAGCAAAGTAGTAGCATCATCATAAGTATCACTCATAGCAGAAGTAGCATCATCAATTACTTGCGACATAATAAGATTACTAGCTGGTGGTGGTGTCGCAAGCTTACTCGAAACAAAAGGTGAATCAAGTGTAGAGCTAGATGGCAGTTCCTTACCTCCCCTCGTAGTAGAGGGATAGATCTTGGTTTTAGTATCTTTCAAATTCTTCATAGTGATCAACAGATATAAATCCCAAGTGACTCGGAGAATAGAGCTATGCTCCCCGGCAACAGCACCAGAAAAAGGTCTTGATAACCCACAAGTATCGGGGATCGCAACAGTTTTCGAGGGTAGAGTATTCAACCCAAATTTATTGATTCGACACAAGGGGAGCCAAAGAATATTCACGAGTATTAGCAGTTGAGTTGTCAATTCAACCACACCTGAAACACCTAATATCTACAACAAAGTTTTTAGTAGCAAAGTAGCATGGAACTAACGGTAACAATGGCAAAAGTAAAATTAGCAGTTTTGTAGCAATTGTAACAGTGGCAATAGCAAAGTAACTTAGCAAAGATCAATATGTGAAAAGCTCGTAGGCATTGGATCAGTGATGGATAATTATGTCGGATGGAATTCATCATGCAACAGTTATAGCCTAGGGTGACACAGGATAGCTCCAATTCATCAATATAATGTAGGCATGTATTTCGTATATCGTCATGATTGCTTATGGAAAAGAACTTGCATGACATATTTTTTCCTACCCTCCCGTGGCAGCGGGGTCCTAATCAAAACTAAGGGATATTAAGGCCTCCTTTTAATAGAGAACCGGAACAAGGCATTAGCACTTAGTGAATACATGAACTCCTCAAACTACGGTAATCACCAGAAAGAATCACAATTATTGTCACCTTGGGGTATGCGGATCATAGATCGTAATAGGTGTCTACAACTTGCAAGATCGGATCAAGAACTCACATTATTCATGTAAACATAATAGGTTCAGATCTGAAATCATGGCACTTGGGCCCTAGTGACAAGCATTAAGGATAGCAAAGTCATAGCAACATCAATCTCAGAACATAGTGGATACTAGGGATCAAACCCTAACAAAACTAACTCGATTACATGATAAATCTCATCCAACCTATCACCATCCAGCAAGCCTATGAAGGAATTACTCATTCCCGGCGGTGAGCATCACGTAATTGGTGATGGAGCATTGTTGATGATGACAACTGCGTCGATTTCCCCTCTCCGGAGCCCAGAACAGACTCCAGATCTGCCCTCCCGAGGAAGAATAGGAGGTGCGGTGGCTCTGTATCATAAAACGTGATGAACTCTTCTTCTTGATTTTTTTCTCTTCGGATGTGTATATATAGCATTGGAATTAGGGTCGGAGGATGTCCAGGGGTCCCACAAGCCACCTAGGCACGCCCTGGGGGGTGCCCCCCAGGATTGTGGCCAACGGGTGGACCCCCTCTGGTTGATTCTTGCGCCAGTATTTTTTATTAATTCCAAAAATATTCTCCGTAAATTTTCAGGTCAATCCGAGAACTTTTATTTCTGCACAAAATAACACCATGGCAATTCTACTGAAAACAACGTCAGTGCGGGTTAGTTCCATTCAAATCATGCAAATTAGAGGCCAAAACAAGGGCAAAAGAGTTTGGAAAAGTAGATACGATCACTACAGGAATCAGCAACTTTGCCGTCAGCCATGGCGGACGGCAAAGACCTTTGCCGTCCGCCAGTAGACGGCAACAGGTCCGCCTGAATAAGCTACGGCAAAGGGTTCTTTGCCGTCTGCTGGCAGACGGCAAAGATGAAATGGTCTTTGCCATCCGCCAGCACACTCCAAAGAGCCTGGACGGCACACATGGCGGGTTAGGTCCGTTAGGTGGCTAATGGCGTGCTTTGCCGTCTGCTAGCAGACGGCAAAGAAACGAAGGTCTTTGCCGTCTGCCAGCTGACGGCAAAGTGTCCAGATGCACAGACGGCAAATCTCCTTCTTTGCCATCTCCGTCATTGATTTACAGTATGTTCAGCAATTCATATTCATATGTATAGCCCATGCATATATCACAAATATCAACACAGACCAGAGGGAAAAAAAGAACATCACAAGATCATCCATAAAAACATATATATCATACAACCTGTATCACAAAGTAAGACGGGATCACACAAGTGTCGACAAATAATATCACAAAGGTTAGCCTCCAGATAACACAAAACTTAGGTGAGCATCATGGGATCTAGCAGCAATAACACCTAACCTACTGGATGGACACTATAGTCCAGACCCAAATCCACAAGCACACTACATACTGATTTGCGACCGCGATGGGGATGCAACCACCACAACCAAAATTTAAAAGGCAAGGGAGGTGGGTGGTCTAGGTTGCTGTCTCCACGCCACCTGTGTTTGCCATCTCTAAATGCCAACAGGTCCAGGTTGTGGTCATCAGCCTTCTTCATGCCATCAGCATGATCACCATTGCCTCCCGCACCGTCATCATCAGGCTGATTTGCTGCTGCTGCTCGTCCTCCTACTCCATCTGCATGGACAAGAGCAAGTTAGTTGAATGGCATGCACGATAAAACTGCAAGGCATATATATTCATCTACATCAATTGTACTACAGTACATATTTTGCGTGGATGGATTTGACTTCAACAGAGACTGAAGGAAGAGCATTTTCCCCTCCCAATCCAAAACCCGTTGTACAAGTACAACTCTAAGAGAAGGAACCGTGGTACAACAAGAGGCGGTCCAAATCGAACTAAATCTTAGTTTCTTTATTTACCTAAGAAACATCACAACCATAACTTCTGCCAGGCAAGCAGTTATCATACTATCAGCTAAAGAAAAACAAAGGAAGATCACGTGTCACTTTCAGGGAAAACATCAGAAGTAGATGATAGGCAAAAGTAGATGATCATCAAATTCCCTCACACTCAACAGTGAATAATGCTACTACTATTGATAGCAAGGACTAACTATTCCCACTACCTGCATGCAGCGTCCTTCATTTTGCAAACAAAAAAAGAGCACATTATCCAATTCCTTCACATACATAAATGAATAGCAGCAACCAAATTCAACGTTACTACCAAAATCAAATTACTAATATAATAGCTGGACGCCCATCATCAAAATTGGTAACATAATCCAAGAAGTTCAGTAGCTAGTATTAATTAATATAATCTAGTTGATTAAGAGGAGCAAGCATGGATTGGGTTTGAAGCAGTCAACTTACATCTGTCACTGCTTGAGGATGGTCTCCTACAAGGGTCGAGACCTCATCTTCTCGTCGATCTTGAGGATGGTCTCCTACAAGGGTACTACGAGTAGCCTTTTTTCATGAAAGGAGTACAAGTAGCATTGCTTTGATTCTAATTGTAATTCCTAGTTGATTATCAATATTCTGTATGAGCAAATATCCATTGCCAAATACTCCGACATGACAGATCTAGCACATGACCAAAAGAAGTGCTCCATAGCCACAACCGGACTGACCAAAATGCAACTAAATATGACCAATAACTACCAATTCATGGATGATCTGAACATGTACCCGGCGATGCTCGCCGTCGACTCCGCCATCAGCGCCGAGACGCCGCCGTTGAGAATCTTGAAGGGCTGCAACCATCCCGACCACGCCGACGTCGCTGTGCCCGTAGCAACAGTAGCTCGACGCCGCTGGGGCCTCCGCTAAACAAGACTGAAATAAAAATCATGTATCTGCATGTAGAGACATTTGAAGTTCGTTTCATTAGTAGGAGGACTGCAAGTGGCAGCCCACTTCGTCCCACGAAACTCATCCATTAGTTCAAAATTTGCTCAACATTTGCCTAAAAGTAACACTACATTTGTACTACTATGTTACTGTCCACTAGCCCGCCACACTTGCATTGCATCCTTAATCCGAAGCGATTGATGAGCTAGCTAATGAATGTCGTTTTGCTTGTACCACATAACTAGTCAGTTTTGTGCTGCCTTCTGATCCCTAACCTGTGAGGCGAAAGCTTCCTGGAGCTGCTGCCGAAGCAGTGCTGTGAACTGGCGGGCTGCAGCCAGGGTCTCGTCCAGCTTGGCCTTCTTACCCATGAGGTCAGCCTTCCTGGCTTCCGCAGCCCCGATCCCGGCGTCGTCCGAGTGCAACCCGCTGCTCTGCAGCTCTTGCAGGGATGCCTGCAGTTGAGACACAGAGCCCTTGAGCCTCTGCACTTCCTGACGAGCTCCTGTTGCGACATCGCCCGGAACTCTCTCTATCTGCAGTTCATGATTGCTGAACGTGTAGCCGTTAAGCTTCAGCATAAGCCCACATTTCTGGCTGTGCTTTGTAACTCTTTGCATAATGTTTGTCCTCGCAAATTCCAATGTTCTTCATTTGATACAGGTTTTAGAACACAAATAGTACCTTGAAACGCTTTGAGTACTCGAGAAGAGTTGTTTGGTAGCACTCCTGGCATATTGAGGGAGGCACCTCCATGGTGAACTTAACCTACAAAGCAGCACACCATGACCATCAGAATCAAGCATCAATTCATCAGTTTATCCCCTAATCTAGTCTACTCATCGCACAGAAACTAAGACAACATCCCACATTACAGAATTACGCGACTCTCCAACTCATATATAACCAGAGAGGTAGTTAATTGAGCAGAGTCGGGGCTAAACTTGAGTTGGGCTGCGGCGTCCCGATGACGCGGACGGAGTCTCCACCATCCGCGGCGGCCTCGTGGAGCTCTACGTCGGCCGAGGCGACAGGGAGTCGTCACCTCTGGGACCACCAGGTGGATGCGGAGGTGGACAGGGACCGGGAGGAGGAAAGTGACGAGGAACTAGGCCAGGAGGCTGCTCGTGGGGTTGAGAAGTGGCTGCTGCCGGGGTGGATGGTGGCTGTGGAGACGACGGCCGGAACTCCTCCATCTCCTTCCTCTTGGACTTGTAGAAGCGGTCCCACTCGTCCGCCTTCTGCTGCGCGTCCTCGATCTCACCGTTGGTCGAGCTAATGTCGCGGGCGGCAAGGGCACGGGAGGTGAGGTCTACGGCACGACGCTCGAGTAGGAGGCGGCGCCGCTCGAGGCGGCGGGCGGCGGCGGCCTTGGCGGCCAGGATGCGGGACTTGGCGGCCTGGATCTCTTTCTAGGGTTGAAGACGTGACATGCAGTGGTTGCGCGCGTCCTCCATCCGCCGGACGCGCTCCTCGAATGCAGAAGACAACTCCATCGCGCGGCTCTCCTGGGCGAGGAGAGAAACAGTTCGGTGGAGATGATGAGCGGGGAGAGGTGACCGCTGGGAGGAGAGCTGTGCGGTGGGGAACGGTGGGGATCACCGGAATCTGGCGGCGGCGTGGGGTGGGGAAAGGGGATCGAGGAAGACGAGAGAGATGGGATCCAACGTGGGTGTGTGTGTGTGCGGGTTGCGCATGTGTGCATCGTGGGTGGGGCCCGGGGCTGTGTGGGTTGTGGGTGGGTGTGTGCCGGGGGAGGCCGTTAGATACGTTAGGTTATTTTCTTTGCCGTCTGCTTTCGGGCTCTTTGCCGTCTGCTAGCAGACGGGAAAGAAAGTGGCCGTTAGGTCGTTCTCGTTAGTGGGCCACCCACCCTCTTTGCCGTCTGCTAGCAGACGGCTAAGATTCTATGCCACCAGCTAGCTGATGGCAAAGAGCAGGCTGACGGCAAACACCCTCTTTGTCGTCCGCTCTTTTTTTGTCGTCAGCTTTCTGTAAGCTGAGGGCAAAGACCTTCTTTGCCATCAGCTAGCAGACGTCAAAGAACTGGCTGACGACAAAGTTCCTGATTCCAGTAGTGGATGGAGACGCATCACCTATCTTTTACTTTATGTATTTATTTTTATGCAAGAGTCAATAGTATTCCTTCTCATTTCAATGTCAATTATTCTTTAGTTGGCAAGCATCATGTGGTGGGGACAGATCCAGGCACATATGGCCAGTCAAATATATTTGATCATGAATTATTATTGTTGACAATTATCTCTATGATAAATAATTTGGGAGGCGAAACATTAAGACCCTATCTTTCTCTGTGTTCGATGGATACCATTTGTTCTAACAATATGCTTTCATTACTAGCAATCATAGAAGACGATATGATAATTGAGTATGTGGAGCTCTTACTTAGAGTTTGTTGAAAATAAGTTGAATTGCAATTGTTTGGTGACTAAGAACATAGGTTGTTAAGTTTCAAGAGAATGCCGTGAATTGATTGCTACTTTATCATGATGAGTTTTATGAGAAAGAGTTGCTCTTATGATGTTAGGAAAAGTGATTGAAATTATCATTGATCAAACCTATGCACTATGCTAGCATTCACACTTCAATATATTATTTCTTTTATCATTTACCTACCCGAGGACGAGCAGGAATTAAGCTTGGGGATGCTGATACGTCTCCACTGTATCTATAATTTATGAAGTATTCATGCCATGTTTACAACAATTCTATATGGTTTTGGTATGATTTGAATGGAACTAAACGGGACTGACGATGTTTTCAGCAGACCTATCGTGGTTTTTTTGTGTAGAAATAAAAGTTCTCGGAATGGGCTGAAACTTTTTGACGATTTTTTCGAATAAAAAAGACACCGAAGCTTTGTGGGAAGGCCAAAAGAGCCACAAGGGCCCCACAAGCCACCAGGGCGCGCCCAGGGGGTGGTGGTGCCGTGGTGGCTTGTGGGCCCACCTTAGCCCATCTTAGCCTGAGACCAACGCCAAAAAATCATATAAACTGAGAAACCACCAGAATAACCCTTGAACTTAGACACCACCACCGCAAGCCTCTATACCTTCGAAATACTACCTGGGGCCTTGTTCTGACACCCTGCCGGAGGGGGAAATCATCACCGGAGGCCATCTTCATCATGCCGGTGGCCACCATGACGAGAGGGAGTAATTCACCCTAGAGGCTAGGGGTATGTGCAAGTAGATATGTGTTTGATCTCTTTCTCATGTTCTTGATTTGGCACGATCCTGATGTACCACGAGCTTTGTTAATGTAGTGGATCATATGGTGTTCCCCCCTCTCTATCTTGTTGCGAACTTGCGATGAATTTAGTTTTTACCGTTGAGGTTTCACTATTATCGGATTGAATACTTTTATGGATTTCAGAACACTTGATGTGCATCTTGCATATGAATACCCATGGTGACAATGGGATATTATATTGATTCACTTGATGTATGTTTTGGCACTCAACTCGTGGATTCCCGAGTTGACATTGGGGTCATCTATGCATAGGGGTTGATGCACGTTTTCATCCTACTTTCTCCGATACAAATCTTGGGGCACTCTTTGAAGTTCTTTATGTTGGATTGAATATTATATATCTGAAGTTGTTTGATGCATATTGTATAATTGACTCATGGATAATTGTGGTGACATTGGAGTATCTAGGTGACATTAGAGTTGGTTTTTGCGTATCATATGGTGTTATTTTAGTATGAACTCTAGGGTTGTTTGTGACATTTATAGGGATGGCTCAATAGGTTGATTGGGAAAGATAACAGTGAGGTGGTTTCATACCCTACAACAACTTCATCTTATGTTCTCCGCTAGATAAGAACTTTGGAGTGATTCTTTGTCGCACGTTGAGGGATTGTTATATGATTCAATTATGTTAGCACTGTTGAGAGATTGCACTAGTGGAAGTATGAACCCTGGGCCTTTTTTCTAAGCATTGCAATACCGTTTGTGCTCCGTATTATCACTTGCTACCTTGTTGTTTTTATATTTTTCAGATTACAAAAACCTATATCTACTATCCATACTACACTTGTATCACCATCTATTCACCGAACAAGTGCACCTATAAAATTTTCCATTCTATTTGGTGTGTTGGGGACACAAGAGATTTCTCGTATTTGATTGCAGGGCTGTTTGAGAGAGACCATCTTCATCCTATGCCTCCCACGGATTGATAAACCTTAGGTTATCCATTTGACGGAAACTCTGCGCTTGGAGGCCCAACACGAGTCTACAAGAATAAGTTGTGCAGTAGACATTAGTGGCCGACGGCGGCGGCGGGGCTCATCTTTCACGGCCACCCCTTACTCTGTGGGCGACAGGACCTGGTGGCGGCAGGCGGCATCCCGGTTAGATGCGCATCTGTGTGTATGGCGGCGGGACTCAGCGAGTGGTGGTGCGCTGTGGAGGTCAAGGATCGTCTAGTGGCGGCACTCTCCGGCCAGCTCTGGGATCTTTCGTGCTTGCGGCCATGACCAGGATGGGGTCGCTGGCTTTGGCCATATCTCACTGTGGCTGGTAGCTGGATGTGTCCGTGATGTACGGTGACTGTTTACTCGCCATGCTTACTATGTTGCGTGATGGCGGCGCATCGGCAACTGGGCGGATCTAGATGCGGTCTTCCGACCACGCCAGGATACAACCCTCGTCTGGGGTCATTGACAGCATGTGCAACTCCATAGGAAACCCTAGAGTGGGCAAGCAAACAAAAAGGCAAGCAAAAAATATTTTTTGTATTTTTATATAAACTTTTTAGAAGTGGGGGAGATGAAAATGACAAATAATGTAAATGCAAGGAGATGAAAGTTTATGCGTAGGTACTTGATAGATCTGACGAACCACCCCTAGGTCGTCCTCGTGGGCGACTCGGGCGGCTCCGACCTCGCAGCTTCTCCCCTCACTGACGCCGGCCGACACCGCCCGGGCAAAGCCCTGGTCGGTGGTTGGCGGTGGCGGGTCGTGCACGCCCTCGTTCCTCCTGCTCAACCTTGCCCTGGTGCAGATCTCGCCTCGCTGCATCAGGTGTGCGCTGCTGCCGCTCATCTGTCCTCCTTCCCAGCCATGGGGATCCTTATCCTTAGCCACTGGGCGCCTTGGATATGGACCTCGGGTGCTTTTGCCGGTGGGGCAGCAGTGTCCCTGCTCCAGCGATGATCCGCCGTGGGTGTTCCTTCCGGGCGGCGCCTTCGGGTGTGCTACCCGGGTTCGATGCGCCGGTGTGGATCTAGTAGTCTGCTGCAGTTCTCCAGCGATGGTTCCCTGGTCGATGGGATTGGGAAGGGATCTCCGGCGTGGTTCCGCCATTGGTGTTGGATGTGGTGGCGGCTATGCTGCGGATGGGAGTACCCACTGAAAGGTCTTCGCGAGAATTTCTTTCTCCAGATCTGGTGGTTGTCCTGACAGTGAGATGCAATCTATGATCGATGATTTGACGCAGAGGATATGATGGTGCAGCAACGGTGATCACATCGCATTAGCTGCTGGGATCGAGGAAAATTGGTGGCGACAAGGAATGGTGACTTTAATGGTGGTGCTACCTGAGCACCCGGTCTTGAGCTCCGAGGTGAAAACCTAGGTCTGAGCCAATTTGGTTATACCTCGCAATGGCAATGTTTTGGCGTCGTGACCTTGTTGGAGGCATTAATTGGATACGGTCAGACCGATTCTTCAATGTGAAAACCTAGAATCTAGCCTTTGATGGTTGGATCCGGTGACGACAGCGCTTGATCGTCGCTTCCTTTCTTGAAGGCATTGCTTGTCAGTGCGATGATAACCCACAAGTATAGGGGATCACAACAGTTTTCGAGGGTACAGTGTTCAACACAAATTTATTGATTCGACACAAGCGGAGCCAAAGATATTCACGAGTATTAGCAGTTGAGTTATCAATTCAAGCACACCCTAAAGACTTAATATCTGTAGCAAAGTATTTTGTAGCAAAGTAGTATGGAAGTAACGGAAATGGTGGTGACAGTAGCAATAGCAATTTTGTAACGATTGTAACAGCAGCACGGCAAAAGTAACTTAACAAAGATCAATATGTGAAAAGCTCGTAGTCATTGGATCAGTGATGGATAATTATGTCGGATGATATTCATCATGTAGCAGTCATAGCCTAGGGTGACACAGAACTAGCTCCAATGCTTATGGAAAAGAACTTGCACGACATCTTTTGTCCTACCCTCCCATGGCAGCGGGTTCCATAAGGAAACTAAGGGATATTAAGGCCTCCTTTTAATAGAGAACTGGAACAAAGCATTAGCACTTAGTGAATACGTTAACTCCTCAAACTATGATAATCACCACAAAGAATCCCAATTATTGTGACCTTGGGGTATGCGGATCATAACTCGTAATAGGTGTCTACAACTTGCAAGATAGGATCAAGAACACATATATGTTCATGAAAACATAATAGGATCAGATCTGAAATAATGTCACTCGGGCCCTAGTGACAAACATTAACCATAGCAAAGTCATAGCAACGTCAATCTCAAAACATAGTGGATACTAGGGATCAAACCCTAACAAAACTAACTCGATTACATGATAAATCTCATCGAACCCATCACCGTCCAACAAGCCTACGATTGAATTACTCACTCCCGGCGGTGAGCATCATGAAATTGGTGATGGGGAAGGTTGATGATGACGACGGCATCAATTTCCCCTCTCTGCAGCCCAAAACAGACTCCAGATCAGGCCCCCCAACCCGAGGAAGAACAGGAGGTGGCAGCGGCTCCGTATCGTATAACGCGATGAATCCTTCTCTTTGATTTTTTTTCTCCCCAAATATGGATATATGGAGTCGGAGTTAGGGTTATAGGCGGTCATATAACAAAACTACTCCCACAAGTGTCTAGAGGCTATATCATGCAACAAAACTACTTTGGACCATATAAATTTGACATGCAAGCTCAAGAACATGGTCACCACAGCAGGAAAAATTTGCAATATATAAAGCACTAGAACAAAAACTAATTGGACCAATGGAGGAGTCACATACCGAAGAACTATCCTCCAAAACAGTTTTGCAAATGGAGCTCCTAGCAAGGAAATCGAAAATGGCAGTAAGATGCAGGAGCAAGAACACGGGTTTGAGCTATGGGACGATTTTTTTCTGAAGGAAGACAAAGTGGACGGGTGGCTGGAATAAGTGAGGGGGCCTACATGGGCCCCACAAGCCACCTAAGCATGCCAAGGGGGTGGGCGCTCCCTGTGAGCTTGTGGCTCACAGGTGCACCCCCCTTGGGTGTGCTCAGTGCCAAAAAAAATCTAATATTGCATAAAAATTCTTACTAAATTCTCTGGGCATTTGGAGAACTTTTATTTTCTGGTCATTTTTTATTGCACGGATAATTCAGAAAATAGTAAAATAACAGCATTTCTACTTTATTAATTATGAATAACAGAAAGTAAAAGGTGGGTACAGAAGGTTGTGCCTCCTTAATTCATCCATCTCATGCCCGTCAAAAGGAATCCATTAATACAGTTGATCAAGTCTTATTAACAAACTTCTTCCGAGTGACATGAAACCGGAGAATTTTCGAATAACACTAGGTTACCTCAACGGGGATATGCGGGTCCCCAACAATAAGAATATCATATTTCTTTTTGACAGTAGGAATAGGGAATTTAAAACCTCCAATAGCAATTGTTGGAGTTTCTCCAATAGAGTTGATACTATTCACTTGAGCTTGTTTCTTCAGAAAGTGTACCATATGCTCATTACCATTAACATGAAAAGTTACATTGCCTTTATTGCAATCAATAACAGCCCCTGCAATATTCAAAAAGGGTCTACCAAGGATCTCCTCGGGTATATCAAGAATGACAAAGTCCGTTAAGATAGTAACATTTGCAACTATGACAGGTACATCCTCACAAACACCGATGGGTATAACAGTTGATTTATCGGCCATTTGCAAAGAGATTTCAGTGGGTGTCAACTTATTCAAATCAAGTCTTCGATACAACGAGAAAGGCATAACACTAACACACCGGCTCCCAAATCACATAAGGCAGTTTTGACATAGTTTCTTTTAATGGAGTAAGGTCTAGTAGGTATTCCAGGATCTCCTAGTTTCTAAGTTATTCCACCCTTAAATGTGTCATTAGCAAGCATGGTGGAAATTTTAGCTTCCGGTATCTTTCTTTTATTAGTAACAATATCTTTCATATACTTGTCATAAGGAGACATTTTAAAAATATCAGTCAAGCGCAAGCGCAAGTAAACAGGTCTAAGCATTTCAACAAAGCGCTCAAATTCTTCATCATCCTTGTTCTTGGATGGTTTAGGAGGAAAGGGCATGGGTTTCTGAACCCATGGTTCTCTTTCTTTAACATGTTTTGTAGCAATGAAGTCTCTCTTATCGTATCTTTTATTATTAGGTTGTGGTTATCATGATCAACAACAGGTTCTATCTCCACATCATTATCATTACTAGGTTGAGCATCAACATGAACATCATCATTATCATTATTACTAGGCTCATGTTCATCACCAGATTGTGCCTCAGCATCAGAAATAGAAATATCATTGGGATTCTCAGGTGTGTCTATAGTAGGTTCACTAGAAGAATGCAAAGTCCTATCATCTTTCTTTTTCTTCTTAGATGGACTAGGTGCGTCAATATTAATCCTTTGAGAATCTTGATCAATTCTCTTAGGGTGACCTTCAGGATACAAAGGTTCCTGTGTCATTCTACCACCCCTAGTCACAACTCTAACAGCATGATCTTTCATTTTATTATTCATCTCATTAAGAAAATCATTTTGTGCTTTGAGGACTTGTTCTACTTGAGTTTTTACCATGGAAGCATGTTTGCTAACAACCTTCAGGTCATTAATAGTTCTACACATATAGTCATTCAAGCGATCAATCATATAAGCATTTCGTTTCAATTGTCTATTGACATATGCATTGAAGTTTTCTTGTTTAACAAAAAAGTTATCCCCGTTTCATTGTCGGTTCAATCTTCGTGCTCAATGGGGTGCCGGCAAGATAGTTTCATATATGCAATCTTCAGGTCTGGAACATCACCCGTTCTGTTCAATGGGGTGCCGGGAAGACAATTTCATTGTTGATGCGGGGTCAGGCAGGGAGACCCGCTGTCCCCACTGATTTTTGTGCTCGCTGCGGATCTCCTTCAGGTAGCGTTCAATGATGCTCACCGCAATGGGCTGATTGAGCTACCAATAGCAGCACGAGGCTCATCCGACTATCCAATAGTCCAGTATGCGGATGACACGATCCTAGTGATGCCCGCATGCCCAGAGAAAGCAAAAAATCCTGGAAAAGGTGCTAGTAGACTATGCGGATTCCATCGGCCTAAAAATTAACTTCCAGAAGTCTGTCATTGTGCCCCTTAATGTGGATCCCGATATGGTAACTCAGCTTGCGCAGATACGGCATTGTACGGTTGGTACTATGCCGTTCACCTACCTCAGGCTGCCCATGGGGACGACTAAACCCACGGTCACCGATCTCATGCCGATAGTGGAGAAAGCCGAACGCAAACTCTCGTCCTCCCTGTGCATGATGAACCAAGGAAGCAAAGTAACCCTGATAAACTCACTCATAACCTCCCTTATGATATACCCCATTTCCACTCTCAAACTCCCCCCAAAGCTGGTCGAACACCCGGATAAGATCCGGAGGCGCTGCTTGTGGCGCAAGCGAACGGAGAATGGGGAAACCTACAACTCATTGGCTGCGTTGGACCTCGTGTGTAAACCCAAGAAGCATGGAGGGCTCGGTGTGCTGGATATCAAGGTCCAAAACATGGCGTTGCTGCTGAAATTCTTACACTATTTTTATAAGAAGAAAGATATCCCCTGGTGCAACTTTGTCTGGTCATTGTACTATGAAGATGTGGTCCCCCACACGAAGGAGCTATGCAGATCGTTCTGGTGGCGTGATGTCATGAGCATTAGTGATGTGTATCGTGGGATTTCTAGAGTGAATATAGGAGATGGCTCCAGTGCACTGTTCTGGAAAGACAACAGGCTTGATCAACCCCTTGAAAATTCTCATCCGAGAGCCTTCTCCTTCACCAAGTTTAAGATGCGTCGATTGCGGATTTCTTGTCCATCGTAACATTGTCAGAAGGGTTTCATGTGGCTCTGTCTACGCAGGCCAGGTTAGAGGTGCAAGACATGCAAACCCTTACAGCCTCCATGACTCTCATGATGACCAACGACATATGGAAATGCATGTGGGCGGCTGCCTATTCATCGAAAATTTCTATGCACACTATTTCAGAGAAGTGGTGGCGGATGAAGCATTCGGTTGGATTTGGAAGTCTAGGTGCACAATGAAAATAATGGTCTTCACATGGTTATTGGCAGTGGATAAAATTAACACAAGAAATATGCTCCGTGGAAGGCACTACAATGTTGGAAACAATGTGAACTGCGCCCTTTGTGGAAATGGCTCAGAAGAAACGGTTGAACATCTGTTTTTTGAATGCCCCTTCAGTGTTAGCTGCTGGGCCTCCATAGGTCTCAGCTGGCATGTTGACGACCACCATCTAAGAGCAATACACTCAGGGAGGAGGAACTGGAATCAGCCTATGTACATGGAAATATTTATGGCTGGGGCGTGGATCATATGGAAAGAATGCAACAACAAAATTTTCAGAGGAATACTACACTCCCTTGGTTCATGCAAGGAAAGATTCAAGACAGACTTTGCTCTCTTACTCCACAGGGTTAAGCCCTCATCAAAATAGTTTGTCACTAGCTTTGTTGCTTCATTAGTGTAGGTTTTACTTTTCGGTTACTGCCCTCCTCTTGCAACCCCTCTGTGAGTGGTGGCCTCCCTGATGTGGACCACCCACTACATGGCTCTAGTTGAATGCATGGAGTCCTTCTAACTGTACCTTGCTTTGAAACATAAACGACAGTAGAAGCCTCTCCTACTGTCTTCAACGTTAAAAAAACAAAAAAGTTATCAAATTCATCCAAGCATTGACTAGAAGGTTTAGTATGAGGGACATCACCTTCATAAAACCTATAGAGAAAATTTACATCTACTACCTGTGTCGGGGTATTGAGACCATGGATTTCTTTAATAGGTGGTAAATTCTTATCATCTTCAGCTTTAATACCTTTTTCTTTCATAGATTTCTTTGCCTCTTGCATATCTTCAGGCCTGAGAAATAGAATACCTCTCTTCTTAGGAGTTGGATTAGGCGGTGGTTTGGGAAGAGTCCAATCATTACCATTCCTCAATACATTATTCAATAGTTCTTCAGCTTGTTCAACAGCTCATTCCCTGAAAACACAACCAGCACAACTATCTAGGTGGTTCCTAGAAGCATCGGTTAGTCCCTTATAAAAGATATCAAGTATTCCATTTTTCTTGAGAGGATGATTAGGCAAAGCATTAAGTAATTGGAGAAGCCTCCCCCAAGCTTGCGGGAGACTCTCTTCTTCAATTTGCACAAAGTTAAATATTTCCTGTAAAGCAGCTTGTTTCTTATGAGAAGGAAAATATTTTTCAGAGAAGTAATATATCATATCTCGGGGACTACGCACACAACCAGGAGCAAGAGAATTATACCATGTCTTAGCATCACCCTTTAATGAGAAAGGAAGTAACTTAAGAATATAGTAGTAGTGAATTTTTTCCTCATGAGGAAATAGGGTGGCTATATCATTTAGTTTAGTAAGATGTGCCACAACAGTTTCAGATTCATAACCATGAAAAGGATCAGATTCAATCAAAGTTATTAACTCAGGATCGACAGAGAATTCATAATCCTTATCAGTAACAAATATAGGTGAAGCAGCAAATGTAGGATTATATTTCATTCTAGCATTCAAGGACTTTTCTTTCCACTTGCATAATAATTTCTTAAGATCATCTCTATCCTTACAAGCAAGAAAATCTCTAGCTATCTCTCCATCGATAACATATCCCTCAGGTATATCAGGCAATTCGTATCTTGGAGGGGAATCATAATATTCAGTTTCAGCATTCTCAGTTTCTTTAGCTCTAGCAAGTTGTTCATCAAGAAATTCTCCTAGTGGCATAGTTTTATCAAGCAAGGTACTAACATCATCATAAGTATCATTCATAGCAGACATAGCATCATCAATTACTTGCGACATATCAAGATTACTAGCAGGTGGTGGTGTCGCAAGCTTACTCAAAACAGAAGGTGAATCAAGTGCAGAGGTAGATGGCAGTTCCTTACCTCCCCTCGTCTTAGAGGAAAAAATCTTGGTTTTGGTATCCTTCAGATTCTTCATAGTGATCAACAGATATAAATACCAAGTGACTCGGCAAATAGAGCTATGCTCCCTGGCAACGTCGCCAGCAAAAGGTCTTGATAACTCACAAGTATAGGGCATCGCAAAAGTTTTCGAGGGTAGAGTATTCAACCCAAATTTATTGATTCGACACAAGGGGAGCCAAAGAATATTCACGAGTATTAGCAGTTGAGTTGTCAATTCAAGCACACCTGAAAGACTTAATATCTGCAGCAAAGTATTTAGTAGCAAAGTAGTATGGAAGTAACGGTAACGGTGGTAACAGTAGCAATAGCAATTTTGTCGCGATTGTAATAGCAACACGACAAAAGTAACTTAAGAAAGATCAACATGTGAAAAGCGCATAGGCATTGGATCAGTAATGTATAATTGTATCGGATGATATTCATCATGTAGCAGTCATAACCTAGGGTGGCATAGAACTAGCTCCAATTCATCAATGTAATGTAGGCATGTATTCCGTATATAGTCATACGTGCTTATGGAAAAGAACTTGCATGACATCTTTTGTCCTACCCTCCCGTGGCAGTGGGGTCCATAAGGAAACTCAAGGATACGAAGGCCTCCTTTTAATAGAGAACCGAAACAAAGCATTAGCACTTAGTGAATACATGAACTCCTCAAACTACGATAATCACCGGAAAGAATCCCAATTATTGTCACCTTGGGGTATGTGGATCATAATTCGTAATAGGTGTCTACAACTTGCAAGATAGCGTCAAGAACACATATATATTCATGAAAACATAATAGGTTCAGATCTGAAATCATGACACTCGGGCCCTAGTGACAAGCATTAAGCATAAGAAAGTCATAGCAACATCAATCCCAGAACATAGTGCATACTTGGGATCAAACCCTAACAAAAGTAACTTGATTACATGATAAATCTCATCCAACCCATCACCGTCTAGCAAGCCTATGATGGAGTTACTCACTCCCGGTGGTGAGCATCACGAAATTGGTAATGGAGGAAGGTTGATGATGACGACGGCATCGATTTCCCCTCTCCAGAGCCCAAAACAGACTCCATATCAGTCCTCCCGAGGAAGAACGGGAGGTGGCGGCGGCTCCGTATCATAAAACGCGATGAGTCCTTCTCAAATATTTTTTCTCCCCGAATATGAATATATGGAGTCAGAGTTAGGGTTATAGGCGGTCCAGGGGGGCCAGAAGCTTGTAGGGCACGCCCTAGGGGTAGGGGCGTCTCCAGGGCTTGTGGCCTCTGGGTGTCCCCCCTCGGGTATCTTTTTCCACCAGTATTTTTTATTAATTCCACAAAAATCCTTTGTAAATTTTCAGGTCCACCCGAGAACTTTGATTTATGTACAAAAATAACACCACGACAATTCTGCTGAAAACAACGTCAGTCCGGGTTAGTTCCATTCAAATCATGCAAATTGGAGTCCAAAACAAGGGCAAAAAGTTTGGAAAAGTAGATATGATGGAGACATATTGTGGCACCCCGGCTTAGAGAAACCGGAACGCCCCGTATTCCAGCCCAGGGATCGAGGAGAAGTCTTTTGGAATACGGCACTGCTTAGCATAGAACAAACCAGCTCTTTATTGCAATCTATATTGGGTACAAGGGGGTTACATCGGCACGGCGACACTACGCCTACCACGGTTGCTCCATGCAAGCAGCAGAACAACACGATGTAGCAGAATGACTACTGGTAGCGGAAAAGCGACGACGGTGGTGAACTCTACTCCGCAGGGACTCTGGCTGGAACGTTTATCCTAGCGCGCAAACAAGGGATCCACGGCAAACAAGCAATCATATCCGGCATGACCTGCAAACTGGCATGACACACCAGGTTAGTACATTGAATGTACTTGCAAGCTCACGGCAACCAAAGCAATCAAGACAAACAATAGCATGGCAGTTACAGATTATTAAGCAATGATGAACATGATACTATCAGAACAACATGGCATGTATAACATGATACAGCTAGAACAATACGAGCATGGCATAAACATATGAACATAATAAGACTAGCATGCAATATGATGAAACTATCATGCACCAACTTACTCTGCTCGGGTTACATCGTAACCATCACCTGTATCACTTACCATCACGGATATCACACAATCATCTCAGGATCCAATCAAGCTTGGTATTAACAATACCATAGCAATCATTTATGATCACAAGGAGCTTGACCTTTACCCTTGACTCTCGCATAACATTCCAAATATCCAACAAGTTGGTATTCATGATACTACAGTGATCCTCTCACGATCACATAAATATCAACCAACTTCTTTCATCATCGAACCATGGTTGTTATTAAGCAAATTATTGTTATTACTATTGACCCACAGTGTGACCGACACGAACTGGGCCCTTATCCGCGAGCGCGGCTATCGATAGATTTAACACACACACTCTCTGCATAGGTTAGCACACTGTACCCACACCAAAGAACCCTCGCCTCGCACTCCCATTCAGGTAGACCAAAGCGTTCCGAGAAAACCATCCTACTGCCATGCCACCCCCCGGCCACTCCGACCAACTCCCCTTTGGGCTAAGTCCTGGGTGGCCCCGTGCCTACCAAAGGCACCAACGGCCACCGTCGTGGCAAAACGGTCCCAAACAGGGACAAGGATCCATACTCAACAACGGGCACACAAGGCTTATGCCATCCTACCTGGCCAAGGTAGCGCCCGCGCATAACCTTCCCTCGCGGGAGGCACCGGTGAGAGGCATGACAATAGACCCAGTTAGGGCCCTCCCATAGAGCAAGCGTGGTTGCACTGGTCAGTTTTGATATGGTGGCACCATGACTCAGCCAACAGTTGTTCAAGTTCAATTTAATCCGGTTAAACTTGAATGCAATATGCTGAGCCATGATAAAAGTAACATGATGCAACTACAGTGCATGAACATGATATCAACATAAGCATGGAGGTGCAACACAATCAACGATCATCACAACAACATTTAACCATATATCTGGACGATCATGGCATAGTGCCGAGCATGAATATCACAACTAGAACACTACTCATAGCATGACATGACTACTAGCATCAACAATAAATACCATGCAATAACATAATGATAAAACTACCATGCAAGTATTTAATCAACTGGATGCAAAGAAACATGCATAACGGCGGTACTCGGAACAGATGACAGTCATGCACCGAAGACCATCACCAACATGTACTACTACCAAACATGGTCCATAAGAAAGTAATACTAGCATGACGAACAAAATAACAGAGTGCAAGAAAACATAGCATGACGGTAAACACCGATCCATAAGAATACCGAAATATCGACAATAGTAGCAAAACAATCAAACAGTTATTAAAGATTCAAGTTGAAAACCAATGCTTCTGCATGGCTATCATGCAAATGGTGGTTGTGGCTTGCCTGGGGATGGAGAAGGCTCCGGGAGAAGTGCGGAAAGACCGCAGAAAGAATCACCGGAAAGGGTACTCTCTTGGAGGGGACTGATTAGGGGAAAGGGCAAAATGGTCATTTTCAGAACGTTGAAACATAGTGAAAATGGTACCAAAAGTTCGGGCTCGACAAGACGAAGACGTGAGCATTGGATTCACCTCATTGGGAGCATTGGATTCAGGGACTATTTTGCAAAAATATCACCACAAATAGGTCCCTGAGTGGATAGGGCAGAAACAGTCTTGAGAAAATACGCTTTCCAGAGGGGAAAGCGCATTCCTCGCCTAAGACGCAAGGAAATATGCCTTCGGAGAGAGAAAACGCATGCCCTCGAATGCGCTTAACTTACCCACGTCAGCGTGGGCGGGGTCAACGTGGGGACGGCTCCTGGCTCGCTTACAGGTGAGTCCCGCGGCGCTCTCTCTCTCTCCGCCCGCTGGTCTCCTTCTTCCTCTCGACAGAAGCAGGGGAGAGGCGAGGCCGCGTGGCGCCTGCGATGGCCTGGGCAGCTCCGGCCGTCCCCGGTGGAGCTGGGACCACCGGTGGGCGCGGAACGGAGTGCTGCTCCCTCCT
This sequence comes from Triticum aestivum, assembly GCF_018294505.1. Classification (NCBI taxonomy): domain Eukaryota; kingdom Viridiplantae; phylum Streptophyta; class Magnoliopsida; order Poales; family Poaceae; genus Triticum; species Triticum aestivum. Next base: position 80,772,616 of record NC_057814.1, read on the forward strand.
GGAGCAGCAGCAGGCGCTGGGGAGGCCTGGAGTGACGGCAGCTCACGGAGGCCGAGGGCAGCGGCGGTGGTTGATCTTGGGGCACGCGGCCATGAGCACTCCGGTGCCGGGATGAGGGGTGGAGGAGGGGCGCTGGACTACGGGGAAACTACTGGAGGTGGAGAGGAGGAGAGAGGGGTTCGGCATTGAGTGAATTTAGGCCGAGTCCGATGCGGGCACGACGGCCATGGGGGGAACCAGAGAGCTCTTCGATCTCGTTTGGGTGGTCTGGGAGTATCTAGGAGTGTGCGAGGTCGACTGGTGAGCTCGGGAGGGGTCGGGGTTGGCTTAAATAGCCGTGGCAAGGCGGTTCGAGCTCGGGTGCCGCCGTGGTCGCATGTCCGGCGCCGCGGACGCATGTTCTCGCGCATGAGCTCGAGGAAGACGACGGGGAGGGAACGGACGAGCGCCAGAGGTCACGGAGACGAGCGGAGCTCGGGGACAAGAGAGGGAAGCTGTCGTGGCGCGAACAGAGCCGGTCGGCTATAGTTCGCCCGTGGGCGCACGGCGACGAGCGCCAGCGAGGAGGCTTCGGGAGGGGGAGACGGCTCCAGGGGAACGGCGACAACGCGGGCTAGCGCTTGGACACGACGAGGCGCGCGAGCACGACGAAACGAGGAGGGGCCCAAGCAAAACACCGCTCAGCTCGCGTCCATGGCGTGCCAGGGCGGTGGTCACCACTGTTACCGGCAAGGAGGGGATGCAAGAGGCAGGGAAACGTTGTCTAGCATTTAGTCCTTTCATACTAGAGTCCGAGGGAGTTGATGGATCGACAAAAGGAGCCAAGGTGATGCATGAGTGATCGACTCGAGTTTGCTGTATCAGATTTGGATGAGCACTGCTGATCAACAGGAAATTGATTTAGTCAAATGGAGTTGTCTGGGGTGTTTAACTACGGAAGGACTATGATCCTGGAGAGTTTGAGGAGAAATGGACCACTAATTAATATAGTTGCTTTACAACTAAGTAATCTGGTCCAAAATGAAGATCATGATGGTGCACTCAAATGGTGAAGCCACTTGAGCTGAACTTGGGCAGGGCAGAGTTATTTGGTCATATGAAGATGCTGAAAAAGGTTTCACACCATTTGGATAATCCAAAATGGTACTTCCTTCACAAACATCCACACTGACCAGAAACTTGCAGAAATTCTAGAGGGAAAATTGCTAAAGGATTGAGCCACAACTTGGTGGAGGGAGTTAATATGGATAGGAGAAAGCCTAGAAAAATTTACAGCCATAATGAAGCAAGATAAAAATATACTTGCTTCACAAACTGAAATTTTGGACAGAATCAAAGATTTGAAGCTGTGCTCACATGGAGGCATTAAATGATCTCAACTTTGGTGGAGGGCTATGATTTGATGATATGAAGTACCATGCAAAAGTTCAACTCATTTGGATACGCCTAGCTTGTACCTCCTTCACAAAGTTTCTTTCTAGACAAAAACTTTGGAAAATCATAATTAAATGACTGCTAGGAAAATGAGGTTCCATTTTGGCATGTGGCAATTATATGGACATGAAAAGATGTCCAAGGAGTTTGAGGTCAATTGGGCAAAGGAAAATAGAACTTGCTTCACAATGTGCCATTTAGGGCAGAATAGGAAATAAATTATTTGAGCATGATGATAAACATGGCAAATGAAATGTCTTGCCATATTTGAGGAAGATAGGACCCAAACAATTTATGAGAATTATTTGGGAATTTTAGGAGTGATGGAAATATAGGTTGCTTCACAACCTAGGGCAAAAAGGATGATTCCTTTAATAGAAAAGGAATATTCCCAATAAAAAGAATATTGGGATTGGGCTAGGATGGAAATGATATGATCTAGGGAAGGATATGAGGATGACAAGCCACTCTTGAAGCAAAGAAGAGGTCCTCTTCTTCAGTTTCCAGAGCACAAAGCCACGGAAAAAGAAAACTCAAGCAAAAACCTCAAAAAATCAAATGAAACGAAAGGGCAAAAAAAATCAGGCTGTGACACATATCATGCGACAACATGTGTGTTGCCGCCCTTGACTGATGCACAGGCGGCTAATTATACACCAAGTATCTGTATTTGGCACTTGATAAAGCCAGAGAAACCGCTCTTCGTGAGATAAAGGAGCGCATTAAGAAGACCAAGGAAACCGGAGGATTCCTAGGAATACCTCCCTTGCCAGGTAAGCAGGGCCGACAGGGTCGAGGCTGCGCCTGGGGCCAAGGCCAGGCCACCCCGGTAGGGTTTCGTGGGCCGCCAAGGCCAAGACAGAACCCCAAGCCAGAAGACCCAGTAGGCTCCGTGCCGGCAAACCTCCACCACTCCACCTCATCAGACCACCAGTCACTAATCAGTGCGGCGTCGTGCTCTCAAGCTATAATGACTGTTTTGCCAGTGTGGTCACCCCTTAAGCTATAAAAGGAGGTCCAAGGCAACCTAGCTAAGGGTTTGAACTTTTGATCCCTCCACACTTGTACGCGCGTAGCTCCTCTCCCCAGGCACCCTTGCCAGGCTTGAGCGCTCCGTGTCTTCGTGTTCCTCTAGATCAATCCACCAACGAAGGAGTAGGGTGTTACGCTACCAAGCGGCCCGAACCTGGGTAAAAGAGAGTTGTCCTTGCCGCACTGCCTTGTTGGCTCTTCTCTTTGTGCAATGCGGATGTCCCCCGCCAAACCACAAATGGGCCTCTTGCTCCCATAGGTGATCGTGATCCACCACGACATCTCTCGCGCGATAGGTAGGGGGGGCGCTCACTTGTGCAAATCTATAGCAGCAACCATCACATTGATCTTCATCATCTTCTACATCACCAATGGCTCCCAAGAAGAAGAGTGGTGCAGCGGCACACCCTTCCACTTCTAAGGCCCTTCGCCTGCGGCGGCGAGCGGCGCGGGCGTCGCGACCACGACGGGCAGAGTGGGCACCACAAGCACCGCGACCACCGCGGGCGGCGCGGTCGTCGCACCCACCACAGTTGGAACAGGGGCTGGGGTCACTGGAGGTATCCAGCTCCCCCAACCTTCTGGCGAGCACGGCCACACCGGTGCGGGTCGGGAGGACACCCAGCTTCTGCCTCCCCGCCACACCGGTGAGCGCCATCATCGCGGCGGTTACACCCGCTCCTGTGCTAGCCAAGATCCTTTGGCTACGCCAGCCGAGGGGCGATGTCAAGGCACGCACTCCATCCTATGCAGGGCGAGCACGACAAAACTCCGAGCGGTGCGGTCGACCCACAGCGACCGCGCCCGCACAACAAGGGTCCAGCTGATCAGAAGCTTGACCACCAAGATCAGCCCCAGCCGCGCCGACCGCCCTCGTGGTTGGTCCGAGGCGGCAGGAGCACAATGATGCTCCTCCTTGCTTGACCGGGAGTTGAGCGACATCACGCTCTGCCTCCCTCACCATGCCTGGGGTGGTGGCCAAAGCAATGGCACGGGCCCAGTTGATGTTGAACTTGCCTCCAGCAGCAAAAAAGATGGATCAATGGAGAGCTACCATCCAAAGCCTCATCTGTTTCGTTGAAGACAACAAGTCGCAGTCTGTAGAGCCCTCGCGACATCCGCAGGTGACGCCAGGAGCCCACACTGGTGGCTGCTTGGAGAAGACTACACCCACGGTGTAGTCTCTTCTGTGGCAACCCTCCCAGGGGCAGCAGCGGCGAGCCTAGCAAACCCAGCATGTCAAAGAGCCTGGCGAGATATCGATGGCCTTGTCTGACCCGCAGACTCAGCAAGATCAGCGTCGTGTGTTGGAGGACAGAAGGAAGGAAGACGCCCGTGTCACTATTGAGCGGCGCCGTGAGGCACACCGTCAATTAGATAGGCGCAATGGCCCAGAAGTTAACGAACCCGCGCCCAGTGTCCGGGGGTACCTGCCTTACGAGGTAGGTTAACTCGCCTTCACTCGCGAGTTGCGGCATGTACGATGGCCATCGTCTCGCACCTTCAAGACTGACTTGCCAGAGAAATACGATGGGAAGTTGAACCCGGCGGAATTCGTCGGCAAACATACAATAGCCATTCAAGCCGCCAATTACTTTCCATTGACGCTCAAGCCCAACGTTAGGTCTTGGTTGATGCACCTGCCTGAAGACTCCATTTCCTCATGGGCAGACTTGCAGCGAGTTCGTTGGCGCCTTTATGGGCGGCCATCAAGAGCTCGGACCGCCCAGCGGACTGCAGGCCCATCTGCAAAAAGAAGGGGAGAGCCTGCGTGAATATCTTCAAAGGTTCAGTCGAGTGCACCGCAATATCCCAAAGATACATCCGGTAGCTGTGATTGCCACGTTCCATAAGAATGTGCGCAATCGGAGGATGCGTACCAAGATAAATGTTCGACTGCCAAAGACCGTCAAGGAACTCTATACGCTGGCGGATAAGTGTGCTCGTGCTGATGAAGGGAGGAGACTCCCAAGAGAGGAGGTTCGTGTCGAAGTCGATTCAGAGGATGACGACGACGCCACCACCCCAAGGAAGAGAAACCTGAAGCGGCAAAAAGCGCAAAAGGAAAGCAGTGGTGGCCGTTGAGAGCTCCGGTGATCTTAGTTTCAGCAAGAAGGCGAAGATCGAGACGCCCGGCAAGGAAGCTGCTACATGCGCTGATTGCCGGGCGGCTGTGGCGGCTGAGAAAAATGGTAAATATGATGGGCGTACTGCAAAATCCACCGAACTAAGGGCCACGATCTGCAAGAATGCAGACAAGTTGAGCAGCTTGTTGAAAAGCAGAAAGCTGAATATGAGAAGCGTGATAAGGAGAGAGGCCAAGACGGCGCTAGCGGGAAACGACGTGGCGGCCGTGGGGGGTGGCACGGCAAAACCAACCTGCAGAAGGAGAAGCCCGCCAAGGGCCATGAGAAAAAGGAGGGTGAAGACGACAGTGAAGAAGAGGATGATGATGAGTCCAGCGAACAGGAATTCCAGAAAGCTACCGAAGCGACGTGCATTGACGGGAGCGCATCTTTGCACTTCTCTCGCCGTCAGCTAAAGCAGTGGGTGTGTGAGGTCAACGCGGTAGAGCCGGTAGCGAATGCTCGGGAACCACTCAAATGGTCCCGCATGCCCATCATCTTTAATATTGAGGATCATCCAAATCGCACCAATGCGGTCGGGTGCTTGCCGTTGTTGGTTTCACCAACAATCCGCAAGCTCAAGGTCACAAAGATGCTAGTTCATGGCGGGGCAGGATTGAACTTGATTTCCCCTGATGTGGTCAAGAAGCTCCAAATTCCTAATGAGGACCTCAAAAGTACAGGCACGTTCCAAGGGATTAACCAAGGAAGAAGTCAGCCCAAAGGAAAAATCACGTTGTCAGTAACGTTTGGCGGTGAATAGAACTACAGGATAGAGAAAGTTGTCTTTGATGTTGTCAAGCTTCCCTTGCTGTTCAATAGGATCCTCGGTCGTCCAGCTTTTTCCAAGTTCATGGCGGCCTCCCACTACGCATATAACACCCTGAAGATGCGAGGGCCAATGGGGGTCATCTCCATCCCGTCTAATAAGAGGGATGCAGTCATATGTGTCGACAAGATGTATAGAGATGCAGTAGTAGCTGAAGCCATCGAGGCCCCAGCTCCTGCCAAGGAAGGGAAGAAGAGTAGGAAAACTAGCAAGGACACCGACACGGTCCCCGGGAAGCGCGCCTCCTCGGAGTGCGCTGCGTCCGGTAGTGACTTGCCGGAGTGTTCAGCTAGCAAGAAGCCCAAGGCTGCCTCCTGTGACGAAGAAGGTTCTGGCGAGGCAGGATGGCATTGATGGTACCTTTACCATTAGTGCCACCCTTGACGACAAATAGGAAAGCAGGCTCGTTGCCTTCCTGCGGGTGAATGTTGATGTGTTTGCAGGGTGTTCCCAGGGAGGTAATCGAGCACCACCTTGTTGTCTGCCCTCATCCTCATCCCGTCAAGCAGAAGGTAAGAAAACAAGCCTTGGAATGATAGCAGTTCATTGCCGAAGAAATCTAGAAACTTGAACTGGAGGGTTTGGTTAGAGGAGTGTTGCACCCAACATGGTTAGCAAATCCAGTGGTGGTACGCAAGGCCAACGGGAAGTGGATGCTTTGTATTGACTTCACTGACTTGAACAAAGCATGTCCAAAGGATCCCTTCCCCTTGCAGCATATTGATTAGATCATTGATTCCACTCCAGGATGTGATTTGCTCTCTTTTCTTGATGCATACTCCGGCTACCACCAGATCTTCATGGCCAAAGAAGATGAAGATTAAACCGCATTTATAGCCCCATGTGGCACATACTGTTTTGTACGTATGCCTTTCGGGCTAAAAAGCACCGATTCTACATTTGCAAGGGTTGTGCAGATCGGTATCGAACCACATCTACACCAAAACATAGAAGCTTACATGGATGATATAGTGGTCAAGACCAAAGACAAGTCCACTCTTGTTCAAGATTTGGAAGAAACGTTTGCAAATCTGCGTAACATCAACCTGAAGCTCAACCCTGAGAAGTGTGTGTTTGGCATTCTGTCCGGCAAGCTCCTTGGATTTTTGTATCTCACTGGGGCATAGAAGCCAGCCTCGACAAGATCAAGGCAATAGATCAGATCCAAGCCCCAAAAACCATCAAGGATGTCAGGCCTCTAGCTGGCTCCATCACTGCGTTGAACAGGTTCATTTTGAAATCTGCCCAGCGCGCCCTGCCGTTCTTTAAAATTTTGAAGAAGGCAGGTCCAATGAAATGAACCCCAGAGGCAGAGGCTGCGCTACAAGATCTGAAGACATACCTTTCCTCCGCACCAATCCTGGTCGCACCTAAACCACGAGAACCGATGTTGCTGTATTTAGCAGCGACAAATCAAGTGGTTAGTGTTGCCCTGGTGGCACAGAGAGAAGTCAGTGGCAAAGAAGCTGATGCAGCAGAGTCGCTCAATGGTGAACCTAGGTCACCCTCGGCAGGATCTGGTGTTGGCAGGGAAAAGGAGACGCAAGCAGATACTGGTAGCCAGAAGACATTAGCTAAGAACAAGATGGTGCAACGACCAGTTTACTTTGTTAGCTCCCTCCTGCAGGTGGCTAGATCAAGGTACTCTGGAGTGCAAAAGCTGATCTTCGGCGTCCTCATGGCCTCAAGGAAGCCGCACCCTTACTTCCAAGCTCACGAGATCACAGTTGTCACCCGTTTCCCACTACAGCGCATTCTCAGAAATCTAGAAGCCACCGGCAGGATAGTTGAGTGGGCACTCGAACTATCAAGCTTTGCTCCGAAGTTTGAAAGCACGACAACTATCCAAAGCAGGGCACTGGTAGAATTCATTGCAGAATGGACACCAACGCCCGATGAGGAAGTGTCGGAAACAACTCTCCCCGGCAAGGAGGCCCCCAAGGACTGGGTTATGTACTTTGATGGTGCTTTTTCGCTGCAAGGCGCCGGGGCAAGAGTGCTGCTTGTCGCACCCATCGGAGACCACCTCAAGTATGTCATCGAAATGCACTTCCCCAGGGAGGATGCTACCAACAACACGACAGAATAGGAGGGGCTCCTTGCCAGCTTCAGGATCGCTGTGGAGTTGGGGATAAGGAAGCCGATCATTCGTGGTGACTCTTAACTCGTTGTGAACAAGTGAATAAGGATTACCAGAGCCCCGTGATGGAAGCGTATGTGGAAGAAGTGAGAAAGTTGGAACGACACTTTGACGGGTTGCAAACAGAGCACATACCCCGTGCGAAGAACAGTATTGCAGATCACCTATCCATGTGTGCTGCACAAAAGCTCCCTGTGGAAGTAGGAACTTTTGTAGTCCACCTAACTCAACCATCAGTCTCCCCATCAACGTTGGCCAGAAAGAGAAGGAAACTGAACACCGGCAGACATTTCTCGGCAGAGCACCCTGAGGCCACTGGAGAGAAGGCTGTGGGGGAAAACATACCTTATGTTGGTTGGTGAGCAGCGTCCTCCCATGGAGCATCAAGTTCTGCCCGTTGAGGCCAGCGCTCCTACAACAGAAGAGATGCCTTTAGTCCTTGTCGTTGATCCATAGGCTCCAGCATGGGCACAACACATAGTCCATTTCCTACAAACAGGAGAACTTCCCGATGATTCAGAGGAATCTGGAAAAGTGGCCCACCAATCGAGTATGTATCAGTTTGTGGACAACACTTTGTATATAAAGAGGCCAAACGGTGTGAAGTTGAAATGTATTAGCCAGGAAGATGGACTAGCGCTGTTAGCAGAGATACACGAAGGAGTGTGTGGCTCACTTGTCAGGAAAGCTTTTCGGCAAGGATTCTATTGGCCCACCGCCCTCCGGGATGCTACTGAGCTGATCACTAAGTGTGAACCATGCCAGTTCCATTCCAAGAACATTCATCAACCTGCTCAGGCACTTCAAACAATCCCTTTATCCTGGCATTTCACGGTCTGGGGGCTCAACATCTTTGGCCCCTTTCCCCGTGCTACCGGAGGTTTTGAATTCTTGTTCGTTCCAATCGACAAGTTTACAAAATGGCCCGAGGTAGAGCCGGTGAGGAACGTGACTGCGCAAATCAGCTGTCAAGTTCTTTAAAGGATTGGTTTGTCATTTTGGGGTGGCCAACAGGGTGATCACCGACAACGGCACCCAGTTCACGAGTCGCGCCCTCATGCAGTACATCCAAAGCCTTGGAAGCAAGGTCTCTTTCGCCTCCGTTGCCTACCCAAGGAGCAGCGGATAGGCTGAAAGAATGAATGCTCAAGTGCTGCGTGGACTCAAGACAAGAACCTTTGACAAGTTGCAAAAATGCGGCAAGCACTGGCTTGATGAGCTGCCGGCGGTTCTTCGGTCAATCAGGACGACACCAAATCGAGCTACTGGCCAGACTCCCTTCTCCCTAATATATGGTGCAGAAGCAGTGCTCCCCACAGAACTCACATACGGGTCACCTCGAGTACTTGCCTATGATGAGGTGGAGCAAGAGAAGCTGTGGCATGACGATGCCACGCTCCTCGAGGAAGATCATCTCCTGGCAGTTGTGCATGCTGCACGCTACTAGCAAGCCCTGCGCCGCTATCACAACCGTAGGGTTCACGCCTGGAACCTTGAGGAAAGCGACCTTGTCCTTAGGCGTGTTCAGTCTGCCAAGGGTGCAAACAAGTTGATGCCGAAGTGGGAAGGCCCTTACCGGGTAGTACGAGTCACCAGACCTAGCGCAGTCTGTTTCGAGACCGAGGATGGCATGCCTATGAAAAACTCATGGAATATTGAGCATCTTCGCAAGTTCTACCTGTAAGGCGCGGTTACTAGGTCCTGCCCCGACAACCTGTTTTGTAAAAGCCTAGTCTCCAAGACTTGTAACCCTTTGTACAAAGCCAAGTGCAGACCGTGTGCATAGCAGAATAAAAACCAAGTGTTTTCACAAAACTTGCATGCATGATCTTTTGTTTGATTAAGTATAGTCTTAATGTGATTACACTAACCTTGGATAAGATGACTAATATGCCGTGAAAGGCTCCGTGCTGCCATTCTTCCCTTTTATCTCTAACAATAACATAATCCCTCGCGAGCAACTTCTCCGGGAGGGTGGAAGCACAGGCCACATGTTGCTGATCCACGGCGACCCCCCTTATCCAAGAGGAGAAAGAAAGATTAGTTTGGTGTATCTATAAACTTTCTGTCATCCCATGATTGTGCCTATGTATGAAAAACTTGCACGCGAGTGAACCTTGCCACGGCTACCATTTGCGCTCCTATTCTTGATTTGAGCCTACTAGGAAGGATTAGTTGCAGCTGCGTTTGGAAACTCCACTAGGGGACCGACCCTTGTTCGCGCTCCCAACCCATCTTGAGCTCACTTGACGAGGTTTTGTAGTAGTTGCGTTACGGGCCGGTGAGAAACCTTGACCGAAGCCTACTTGCAAAAAAGAGAGAGGGTTGAAGGCTAGTCCTTGAGCACATCTAAAAGCATGTATGAGTACCTGACAAGTTCTCTTTCAAGATCGCAAACAAGTATAGATCATACAAGTATCAACATGGATGAAGGATTACATAGATTTGATTCAAACTTGGCAAGTGCCTACTTTTTTTGATTTAAAAAGATAAGTGCTCCATAATGCCTTTCTTATCCCCCTCCTCCTAGGTTTATTTTGAGAAGGAAAGAGGGCAAAAGGAGTGCCTGGGCAGAAGCCCAGCCTGACCCCGTCAGGGCCAGAGGGACGCAGCCCGACAAGATCGAGAGAGCGCCTCTCCGGTGGGGAAGACGAAGCCAGGAGGATGGAGGGAGCTTCTAGGCGATGCTCTGGTCACCCCCGCCATTACCAGAAGGACGTGGCTCTGATAGGGACATCGACAGGGAAGACGAAGCCGGAGTCCACGAGGAAGCCTGCCGGGGTCCAGCTGGAGGTGGTGGTGACGTCCAGGCAAAGCATCCCCGGCAAATCGCTCTGTTGGGGTCCAGCTGCAGATGATGGTGTTGTCGGCGCCCGCCAGGTGATGATGGTACGAGTGGTGCTTAGCCGGAGTCTGTGTTGTGGCCTTCGTGCTTGATGACCGGGGGCTCGCTGTCGGCGTCCTCTCCACTGGTGTCCTCCTCGTCGCTATCCCATGAGGAGGAGATTTCATCATCGCTTGAGCTTTCCATGCAGCACCCAAGGCGAGCTCCTAAACGCCCGAAGACCTTGATGGAGAGCAGATCAGCCTCCACCAACTTGAAGCGGAGAACATGTCCCGCCGCGAGGGAGTGGGCGCGGGCACAAGTTTTCCACCCGTACCTAAGAAGCATGGCGTGCGGTGCGGGGAACTCGACGTTCACCCACTTAGCGCCATTGTAGCAACCACTCATGCGCAGCCGCAACCCCAGCGACTGGTCAAGCTCCATCACCCTGGCAAAGGGGCGAGGAAGCCGCAGGAGGTTGCAGGGAGGATCGTGCAGCTTGACGATAAACTCCAGCGCCGTGTCCCCTACGTGGCCTTCTGTCGATATTGGATCAGTTGGAGGAGGTGCGGCGAGCGCACCGCTCCGTCCACCTCGACCGCGGGTGCTGCATCGACCCCTTCCGCGACCTGCAGCTCCACCTTGTGCGCTAGATCTAGCCAGTGCAGCAGTAGGGGAGACAGGGACAGGATGTCAAGAAGCTCTCATCGCCATAGTTGAAGCACGAGGGCGACCTCTTCCCCTCGCCATAATGAGAGCAAGGGTATGGAAGGACAAGGAGATGGTAGATGATCATCGCTACCCTCGCATGCCTCCTTTTATAGCGGGAGCGAGATGGGTTGGCTCTCCACTACTCTAGGGTAGCCGCCCTGTTCCCCCAATCCGGCCCTTTGCATCCCTGATGGCGTCCTGATTCATCGGCCGCCCACATCACCAACCCGAGGCGCTGCATATTTTGTCAAGGCACATGTTTCCGCACCCTACGCATCCGTCACCAACCCCCGCGCAATGCATGCGGCGCGTGTGGCGAAAACTGCAGGCGTAGTGGCTTGGCTAAAGGTAAAAATGGCAGTTACCCCGCCTCACGTGCAGACGCTCTCACTACAAAAAAAAAGACACATCCGTGACATTTTGGGCCGAACGAAATTTTTTTCTGTCATACATATGAATCTTCGATGACGATAATTGTGACAAAACCCGGTATCATCATAGATGTGGTGGGCTCCTACTTCTATGACAAAAAATCATGACAGAAAATGCGCTTTTATACCTGGGCGGGCCGGAGACGCAGCTGCATGACATTCTTTGGGCCGTCCATGACGGAAAAAACCATGGTAGAAGCGAGGGCGAGGAAAATTTCGGGGAGTTCCCGGTTACGGTGGGAGGTCAGGGGCCAAGCGATGCGCGTTTCTCTCGTAGACGTACGCGCGTGTGTGCGAGGCGTTGGCTCTAACTGAAACCGAGCGAGGCGTTGGGCTCTAACTAAACCCGAGTGATTGCACTGCAGGCTACGCATTACTGAACCCGAGAGATCGACCGATGGCTGTTAACTGAACCCGATTGAGCGATTCCTTCGCTACTGCTGCTAACTGAAGCCGACCGATGCTGCCTCTGGATGAACAGTGAGCGTTGCTGGGGTGGTTTGGATGAACAGTTCCCGGTGGGGGTGGATGAACAGGACTTTGTGGTGTTGCCTCTGGATGAATAGGACCCCGATCGATCAAGCCGGTTGGGGCTGGATGAACAGGACCCCGTGGAGGGCAGGATGAACAGGACCACCCCGTGGAGGACAGAATGAACAATAGACGGTGGAGGGCTGGATGAACAGTAGCCCATGGAGGGGTGGTTGAATAGGAGCCCGTGGAGAGGGCTGGTTGAACAGTAGCCGGTGGAGTAGTGCGTGGTGGAGGCTGGATGAACAGGAGCCCGTGGATGAACAGTCGCAGGTGGACGCTGGAGGAGGTCGACGATGGATGAACAGTAGCCCGGGGAGGCTGGAGGGGGTCGACGGTGGAGATGAACAGTGTCCCGTGGAGTCCCGTTTTGCGGTATGCCACACCCCTCCCGATGAACAGGACCCCCGTTTCGACCGTGGCGCTCCAACACAAGTCCGTTTCCTCCGTTTTGCGGTACGCCACACCCCTCCCGATCAACAGGGCCCCCGTTTCGACCATAGGAGGTCCGTTTCCTCCGTTTTGCGGTACGCCAGACCCCTCCCGATGAACAGGATCCCGTTTCAAACGTGGCCGGTCGAACACAACACCGTTTCCTCCGTTCTGCGGTATGCCAGGCCTCGTTTCCATCGGCTGTTCCGTCCAAGCCCTCCCGATGAACACGATGACGCATTCCGTTCCGACCCAGCCGGTCGGCTCCCCATGAACACGACGACGACGTTGTTTCTCCATTCCGACCCAGCCATGTACACGACCCTGGCCATACGTATGCGCGAGTAGGCATTCGAGACCTTGCCCGTATGTACGTACATGGCCGTATTTTCTTTCTTGCACACTGGCCGCTGTACGTACGTGTACATGCTACGTGCGCGCCTCTACTACGTCACATGCACGCCTCTACATCGACCAGTATGTAACGTACACGTTCGCAACCAGAATGACAATGCTACGTACGCTTCGACCAGGTGGGTCCCGACTGTTAGGCACTGCCTTGCCTGCGAAGATGTAGCTGGTGGGTCCTAGCAGTCAGGGGGGCGAATCGTTTTTTTTTGCCCGGACGCACTTCCTTGCGTGCGAAGTTGTAGCTGGTGGGTCCCCGCAGTCAGGGGGAAATGTTTTTTTCGCGTAATACGGTGGTCCGTCCGGTGGGTCCCCGCTGTCGGTGGAGGAATAATTATGTTCCGCGTAATAAGGAGGCACTTCCTTGCTGCGACTGTGGACCTAGTTGTCAGCCTCTCCATGTATAGTCCACGTCCGATAGAAGCCGTTCCTTGACCACGTTGACCACGCCGCACCGAGAGCACCAGGGCAGTGGACGACGGCAAGGCCTAGGAAGGGGATGACGCGGAGCCGGGGAAGACGCAGCAGTGGAAGCCCGCGCGGAGAGGAGTACGAGGGTTTACTGGTTCGGCTGCGGTGTGAGGCTGCCGTCGCCGCAGGGCCTGGCCAGCGGTGGGAATAGTAGGGGGCGGTGAGTTCTCCGCGGCAGCACAGTCGGCCACGGGAGGCAGGAGCATGCGGCACGACCGGCGCTGCTTTGGGTGGCAGGAGCAACAAGACCAGAGGTTGAAGAAGCACTACGGCTGTTGGATGGACATCATACGGTCACTGGAGCTAGAATCGTGCATATTGACTAAGTTGACAAAGCCCTCCGTCCCCGTCAACTTAGTAGGCCCACAGGTCAGCCTGCCACTATACTGGGTCCCAGCTAGCAGGGGGAGTATTCATTTCTTTGTGCGTAATAGGGACGCACTTCCTTGCTTGCGAAGATATAGCTGGTGGGTCCGAGCTGTCAGCGGCGGTAACATTTTTTTTGCGAAATACAGAGGCCCTTTCGGTGGTTCCCAGATGTCAGGTGGAGGAATCATTATTTTGCGCGTAATAAGGAGGCATTTCCTTGCGTGCGGCCGTGGACCCAACTGTCAGCCTCTCCACGTATAGTCCACTTCAGATGCATGTCGGTCGTTGACCACATTGACCAGGCCGCGCCCGAAGCACCAGGGCGGTGGACGACGGCGAGGCCTAGGAAGGGAACGACACGGAGGCAGGGAAGACTCGGCAGTTGTTTCCCACACGGAGGGGAGTACGACTATACGAGGGTTTACTGGTTCGTCTGCCGTCGCCGGAGAATAACAACAGGTGTGGGTGAGTAGAGGGATGGCTAGGCCAGCGATGGGAGTACGATGGGGCGGTGAAGCCTGCGCGGCAGCACAGCCGGCCACGGGGAGGAGGGAGCAGGCAGTCCCACCGGCGCTTGTTTGAGCGGCTGGAGCAGGAAGAGCAGAGATTGAAGAAGCACGAAGGCCGTTGGATGGACATCCAACAGTCACTGCTTGTGCGTCAACCTTTTTTTAGGAAAGCCTCAAATCTGTGGAAAACAGCATACAACCCATCTGCCATTATTTCTAATAATTTACAGCCCATTGGCTAATTCTGAAGGTTTTTTTGGAGCCCATATTCTTTTTGTTAGCAGTACAGCCTGTATGGTGGCCACGGTTAAAAACTTATACGAAATGTTGCATATTTCGGTGCAGTCCGAACTGTTTTAATCCCGAAATTTCGAGTCACATTCAAACTGAATTTAAAAATAAATGCATATCAATATAAAATCCAACAAATTGTCCATGCGTAAAAAATAATGCAATTTAAAATCTTGAAATGAAAAAAAGAAATTTGAAAGTAATTGCCGGTTTGATGTGTTTTAAAAATGTACAGCCCATTTCTCATTACTGATAGGCCATTTTCTCGTCCAGCCGAATGAAGCTCTCCTCGTCTTGAAAGATTTGTAGCCCAATAGGCCTGACAAAGAGACTTACTTGGCAAATCACAAAAAAACTGGGCTAGCCATTTTCAGAAAGAAAAAAAAATACTGGGCTGGTCTGTGGTAAACATAAAAGAGAAGGCTGTCTAGACATGCCAGAGTGCCCCGCACAGCCCAGTTGACACCCTGCTTCCGTCTCAAAAACAAATTAGATAAATGCCACAACAAATATGGCGATTCATAAAAATGCCACTGCAATTTCCGAACTTTGAAAAATGCCACTGTAATTTTTCCAAACTTTGGAAAACGCCACTGCAATTTGCAAACTTTGAAAAACGCCACTCCAGACTTCGAAAAATGCCACTGGGGATGGCATGAAATGGCGTTTTTCAAAGTTTGGAAATTGCAATGGCATTTCTTAGAAACACCAGATTGGGAGTGGCATTTATCAAATTAACCCAAAACAAAAATAACTGGGCGAGCTGCTGGGTCCGTGATGTCAGCCGCTCATTGTACAACTCTCTCGTTTATTGACTACGTTGACAATGGCATGGGACCCAGATGTTAGAAATCCATTACGAGGAGCCATTTTTTTATTGGATTGAAATAAGGAGGCACTTTGCTTGCGTACTGCCATGACCTTGGCGGGTCCCTGCTGTCATCCTCTCCACGTACAATCATCTCCTGGTTGTGTACGCGTCAACTTGGTAGGCCCACAAGTCAGCCTCTAAACCCGTGGAGGACAAATACAACCCATTTAAAAAAATAACAGCCCATTCCATATGTTCAAACGAAAAGTTTAACATTCAGAGCAAAGTAACAGGTCTGATCCACATATAGAGTACTGAACTTCCATGTTGACAACCATCATAGCCAAGTTAACTATCTACTTCCACTAATACTCCAGTAGCGTACAAGTACTAACTTACTCTTAGCTAACTAGACGATGCCGGCCGCCATCTGCGGTACACGCTAAACGCCGGCACCGGCGTCCTCCGCCTCGCCTCGGACTTGCCAGACGTGCGATAGGGCCCGTTGCTCGTGCGCGTTGGCCCTTTCCATGCCGGCGTGGTCCACCGAAGCTTCGGCTTCTAAGCGGGAAACCCACTTGACGAGCTGGTAGTAAAAATCGGCGTCACGAACGTGTGCGTGCCCGACAGCCTCCAGGGCTATTTGCTGGGCGCCGGCCTCCACGTAGTTGGCCCACGTGCGGGCGCTCTGCTCGCGACTTAGAGCGTCGGTGCGCTGCTGCTCCATGTCCCGCTGGCGGCACAAATCGGCGATACGCTACTCATCCGCCAAGCGGTTGCGCTCCAACAACTCCCGCTCCTCCGCCAGGCGGTCGTGCTCCAACAAGTCCTCGATCTCCGCATTGCCATCTAAAGACCGATAGAATGCCTCCTCCCTCCGTCTGGCCACGCCTATCGCGGACGGGTGGGGGCATGGCGGACGTGGCGAGAGCGAGGATAAGTGGCGAGCAATGTCGGGCCGGTGGGGGCTTATGAGGATAGGGCGAGGTGGGTCATGGTGCCACCATAGAAGGCCGAGAAACAGTACTTATAAGCGGAAGGTAGCGCGACGGTCATCGGAATTCAATGCATAATGAAGCCGGCATGGCATAGCGCGCCAGCTTGCCGTGGAAAACTAGAGAAACTGAAATTCTGACACTGTCGTCCCGTCCCGTCCGTGCTGGGTCGCACGCCGGCCTTACGGTCAAATGACTGCACTCGAATCATCTCCCTCCTTGTCAATAATGATTCCACAGATTTAAAAGGCCCGCAACAATTAAAGCGCATCTTTTTTCGCATCAGTTAGGTGCCTTAATTACGGCCGGCTGCATGCGGGCACACAAAATCGCTCGCAGCCAGTACGTGGAGCAGCATGCAACGAGTCGCAGCCGAGGGCATTAATTGATGAACTTTAGCTGGGAGATAAGGCATTTGCGAACATTTTTGCTAGCAGTTTCTTCAGATTCGCATGGCATTTTCTTCAGAGCAGCTTGCTAGTTTCTTTAGAGGTAGGCATTTCTATTCAAAAAACTGCCACTTCAGATCTTGCGTCGCAACTAAAACAGCCAGGAGCGCATTAGTAGGCTAGCTAGTGATCGATCGGTAACTTGTAAACACTGAGCGAACAGATATAAGGAATTGTTAATGCATCTCAATGATTCACAGATCATATACAAATATGTAGCTCCAAAAGCAAAGATTAGCCACAACTAAAACCAACTAGTACGATTCCCATACATAAGATCAACATGTTAATGCATCTCAATGATTCACAGATCATATACAAATATGTAGCTCCAAAAGCAAAGATCTAGAAAAAACATATGTTCTTCCTACTAACATGGATGCTTCTCTTGGCCAACATTCAGTACAGACTGAATGACAAATTTGTTTGTGAAGTGTACAATTCCTCTTGCAAACGTAAGTGGTTTCACCAATAGCTGGAACCATGGGAATGAACCACACATGATGGAGGAACATCCACTGCAATATGATTTGGTCTTCTCTTGATCACACGGCGAGACTATTTTTGGAATACAAACTTTAACTTAGGCAAAATGATGCCCATTGTATAATCAGACCAAAGCAATGAAGCACCTAGTGTTGGCCAATAAATAGTACAGTACTACTTTTCTGCAGTCCATGAAGTGACTATCCAATCTTTCTGTGTCTATTTTCAAATGGCACTGCATGCAGTGACTATACTATTCTCTTGTGCAGTTCAACCAAAATTGCGGTCACTTTGTGTGTTTGCTAAATAGCAACGGGCAAACATCTCTGTCTGCACAAATATCAAGCAGCTAGTAAACCTATACCCCACCTTGTATTTTTGGTTTAAACATGTCTCTTCCGCTTAGATCTGTCATATTTTGCACTGGACAATTTGATACAGTAATGTTTTGCCCTAGACAATTTCATACTGAATTGATTTGCTTGTTCAGAGCAGAAATATAGTGGCTATTCTTCATCAGACCAAGGATATCCATGTTCGCAGTGATGGAAGAGGTGAAATCGATACAACCGAAATTAAGCATCCAGTCATTGAATCATGTCCTGCACCTCCAATGTAGGTCCACCCTGCCAATAAATTCACATGCAAACCACTAGTATTATTATCTAATGACAGTACAAAAAGAGTAGCAAGATAGTAGCAAACCATGTACCTTCTTAATGAACAGCTCATAGTGCCACCAATTGGATATAAAGGTTTGGGAGAAAACATACTCCTAATGTTGAACCAGTTGGACTTTTTGTACAGTTCCACTAAACTCGAGCATCCCTGTTTGCATAGATATTGAAAGTGTGATTACTATAAAAGTGGCACTAGTTGAAGCATAGACTCACAAATATAAGCATTCCAATTTCTTAATGGGAAAAGGTAGCAAGACTATTTCTAACCACCTTTTTGAATGAATAAATAAGGCAACAAAGGCTGATGTCAGAAAGGCATATATAGTTCTTTCTGAAAGAATGATCGATTCCTGACCTTTCCTCTTCTTTTAAGCATATTTTGTGCAGTTCAACTAAAATAAAATGCCATCACCGCCTTGACAATTCAGCGACACTGTACAAAAGGAAATTACTTAACATTGCATCATGATGTCAGGTATGTAGTCGACAGGCATTAGAGACAAACTTACAGACCTCCTCCGATAACATAATGAACATTAATTTTAACAAAGGTGTAACTAGCTTTACCGGGATAATTTGAGTGAACTCTACACCCTCTGTTCCTTAATATAAGAGGTTTTTGCGGTTCAGTTTAAAGTACCCAAACGTCTACTAGTATTTAGAAAAATAGGTAGTAGTTTTCTTGAGCACATATCTGGGAAAGCTTGCCACCCTTTATTTATGTCCATACGCTAATGCAACACCATTCGAAATTTCGAATACTACAAATATACACTAATCCAGTGGCTAGTGCAACAGTAGAGTAGTTATTTTATTACAGGGTACAGTACAATGGTTTTACTGAACAGATTTCAATAAACTCTGGCACTGGAAGATTTCTATAAGAATTAACAATACAAAATGTAAAGGTAACACGTTTCAGCATTCGTATACTAGCTGTGCATGAGCATTAAACCAAATACAAAGTCTGAAGGTAACTAGCATTATTAACTAATGACAGTATAAAAAATTGCAAACCGTGTACCTCCAAGGTAAATATCATTTCGAACTCGGGGGACCTTAAAAATTGCTATCCCAATCTTGATAATCGACCAAACATAAAAACTTGATCAAATGAATCAAGAGAACAGCCGAAGGAGGAGGTGCCCACTCTTAACCTTTCCTCTTGTCTTCATAATTTTTTGTGCAATTTAACCAAAATAAAATGACATCAGCGCCTTGGCATTTTGGTGACATTGTACAAAAAAATTAACTTATCTCATGAAAGTGAGGTATGTAATCTATAAGCATTAACAGTGCAAAAATCTGAAGGTAGTAACAAGTTTCATCGTTGGTATACTGGCTGTGCAACATCATTAGAATGCCTTAGTTGAAAAATCTTTAGTACATCCACAATCAACAGCTAACCCTGAAATAATCCAGTGACATTAAATGGCATTGCTTAAATTTATCGGTGGCATTAGACTGAGTCCGGCATTAGTTAAATGTGGCATCACTTTAGCAGTAGCATTGCTTGACTTGACTGCTGGCGTTATACTAACAGCAAAAAAGTTAGACTAAGAGCATGCGAGGCCCATTCGGACAGTGGGCCACCAGTACGATGTACCTCCACGGACGCATAGAGTGGTGAGGGAGGTATGGTTGCCCAGAGCAACAAATATCCAGGCAACATATGTGGATTACGTCCCATTTTTGTTATGTTTAGCCACCTTTTTCCTATCTGAGGACAACAAACCGATCGACCTGGTCATTCTCGATTGCGTTGTCATGCCTTTCTACCCTTCTTCAACCAAGAGACACGAGACTCGTTCCTTAGCTACTGATTTTCCCCTTCTCAACCTAGATGCGGGTTCGATGCCTACTCTCTTGGATAGTACAGTCTCCCTTCCTTTCCTTATTCAACCCAGACATGGATTAGTCTGGATGAAGTAGGGTTTCCTTTAATAGTGCAAATTAAGGTTTTCGTCTGCGTGACCAGCAAAGCAGAGGATAGCAAATTGGGAAGATGGTGGAGTGGAAAAAGATCCACATGCAGCGACATGGCAGATGGGGAAATAGAACAAGGGTATGGTTCAAAAAGAGGTAGCATACTTGAGGGTCGGCGGGAAGTGGCTTCGCTCGTGGTCATCGTCCTCCACACGCACTACGACAGCGAGCTTGGGGACGGAGGCCATCCCGCGCGGGCGCTAGGTCTGAGAGGACGGCCTTGTCGTCAGTGCGTGACCTCGCTCGCCGACGACGGGTGCGTCAACACTGCATGTCCTTTTCTTCCCCGGCAGATCTGTGACCACCGGTGAGGAGGGAGAGAGAGGCCGTCTTTTTTAGATCTGGAGAGAGGGTGATAGTGTGAGAAGCAAGTGGGCAGCCCTTAGCAAGAAAGCTCCGAAGCTCCAGCCTATATATCTTTTTTATACTACTAGTACTAGTGGTGGAGTAATGGTAGAGTAGTTTATATTTTCTCTGCAAACAGTACCAGTTAGTCGTGCTTCAAAACTGAACAGCACGCCATTAAAAAAATAAAGTCGAGAAATAATGCGGCACCTCGGGCCAACGCGGCCAGATCGCATTTTGCACGAGAAATTACACACGATGTTTCGTTGACATGTGGTCCCGTTCCAACATGTCAGTGAGACAATGGCGAGTCCTTTTGTACAATTTCCGAAAGGACGTGTAGGCTGGGGCGCCTCTTCGTGTACCGTGGCAAACTGGCAACCGCCCACCGACTCTTCGCCTTTCCCTCTCAATTTGGAACTGTTGTCGCACGCTCTTCCCCCCTCCTCCATTTGCCTTCACCCTTCCTTCTGCCATTGTTCGATCGTCTTCTCCATGGAGGGAACAAGCCGGAAACAACCCCGTTATTCTTGCCCCGATCTGAAAGATGACGTGGTGGGGGAACTCATTGATCGGTGCGACGTCATCACCTCAGCTAGCATGGCAGGTTCGTTCAAGCCCATTCTCGACTCAACTAATAACATCATTGCAAGGAACCCAAGGGTCCAGGAGCGGTTTGATCTCCCTTATCTTCTTCGCTATAAGCCTGTTCGCATGGGCGCGGACGACAGAGGCCTCGCCTTGTGCAAGTTGATGCCGCTTGATAATGATACGTGTGATGTCAAGATGCCATCGCTTAAGGGTAAGTCCTGGGCTGGCACAAATGGAGATTGGGTTGTTTATATTGGGTACAATTGCGAGTGGGAACTTGTGAATGTGTACACTCGTCAGCGGATTCCACTTCCAAAAATCTCCGAGTGCCCTGAGGTTGAGCACACAGATGATCTACGTACGTTCAAATACGATCATGGTGACTGTCGTCTACTGAAGATAGCAATTTGTCGAGTTCCCAACCGCTCTTAGAATTACAAGAACTATCAAGTTGTTGCTATCTTCGACAAGCTTGTTGCCGTCCTTCATGGTTCGACTGGATGGATATTGCTCAAAAATCAGTTTCTATACACGGATGTGTACTGTGATGCAATTGAATACGAGGATCTTGTGTTTGCTTCCACCACTCATGGCACTGTTTTTGCATGGGATCCTCGTAGTTTCGGTACATTTGTCTTCCACCGTAATTATAATTGTTTCATCCACATGCATGCGGGTTAGCAAGTTTCCCTTTACTAACTAACCTTCTTCTTGTGTTTCCAAGGTCCTGTGAACATTCCACCACCTATACTTGAAAAAATTTATAAGCAAGGGGGAGATGACGATGGTGATGATCACGAGCATGAGGAGGAGCAGAACTTATATACTCAGTGGCGCCTGACAACTAATTCCGACGGATCACCTCTTCTTGTCTGTATACAGTGCACTCAGACTGTTACTACTGAGGAAGCAGGTGTTGTCTCCCATGGTCGCCCTCTCCTGACCTATTCCAACACCCGTTGCATGGTATTTAGGACGGATACTAGTGTGCTAGCGCAAACACCTTCTCCCTGGTTCAGTATTGATAGTCTTGGAACAAACTCGCTCTTCCTTGGACCAAACTATCCAATGATGGTGAAAGGCGATCCAGCTGCTGTTGACATAATGTTACTACCATTTATGAGAAGCAACTGTATCTATACCTCGGACATTTAGGTGGTTCCCTACCCTGGTCCTGATATATGCCGCTTCAGCCTGGATGATCACTCCTGCGTTTCTCTCGATATTGACAATAGTTGGCCCTTCCCAGAGCACGTATGGTTCAAAGCAAGCGTTTCCAACGCCGAGGATTGGTTGAGTTGAAGTTCATTTCATTGCTTATTATTTGTTGTGTGATGAAAACTTTGGTATTTGCTAGAATGTTTTGTTGGAAATAATCTATAATCCAACATGTATCCTCGTTGTCGTTGTGTGTTGATGACTTGTTGTATTTAATGAATGGTACATTTCAGTTGCGAATGCATGTCATAGACGCAATTTATGAATGGTTTTCGAGTCACTTCTTGGAGTGTGAGTACCGTAGTAGTATAGCCACACTACAAGGATCCGGGTCTATTGCAACAAAAGCATTTGTCGCAATAAGTACCCAATTGTCGCAATAGGTACCTATTGCCACGACATGGTGTTCGTTGCCAGCCGTTGCGACAGGACGCATGGTAATAGGTTATTGCCACAAAAACATAAACGTGGCAAGAAAGCGTGCTATTGCAACAACCATGTTGCAAGTTGCCACATTTTTTCTCATGGCATCGTGCACTTGATGCCACAATTTGGTTTGTGGCAATAGCTTAATGCAACACGTAGCGAACCGTGGCGATTTAGTTGTTTGTGGCGATAGGCATTTGTGGCAATAACCTATACCAACAACTCTTTTTCGTGGCGCGTGCTCTTCCGTGGCAATACTCAATTGTGGCAATACCCTATGGCAACAACTCTTGTTTTTGTGGGTATAGTCCTTTCGCCACGAACCTTATGTTTGTGGCAGTAAAGTATGGCAACGACTCTTTCAGACGTGGTAATATTAAAATTGCAACATACTCCTTTTGGTGGTGATAAATAGTTATCACAACAGGCGGACTGTTTGTGGTGAGAGGTTGTTGCGACAATATGAACGTTTCCTGGCGAAAGGCCTATTTCAGCAAAACTGAATTCCATGGCGACAAGTAGTTATCTCAACGGACTGAGTTTTTGTGGTGATAAGTTATTGCGACTATATGAAGTGTTTCGTCGCCACAGCCTAGTGCTACAAAACAGGTCAGCGTGGCGACTAAGATTTGACGCAACGCTAATTTTTCGTGCTGCCAACATGTTGCAACCAAAAGTAGTTTGTGGTAACAGCCTACTGTAACCGGAAAAAAATATACAGGCATTCAATTACAAAATTCAAATAATGCATATATGATGTAGATTCATCAGACATCAAAGTTTGCATACCCAATATCCATCACAATAAACTGTAATATAATTTAGCATGCATTCAACATACTGAATGTGCCATCCTAATTAAGAGCAAAGATTAAATTGTCCGTGGTCTAGAGTCCATTCCAGCTAAATCTTTGGATCCTGCTATGAAGAAATCAGAAATTTATTTAGCTCAAGTTAATTGAAAATAGAAAATACTTAGTCAGGAAAATAAAGAAACAACACAACGACTAATTAGCAGAAAGATATAACCACTATCATGACAATTGTATAATTACTATATTCGTGCATGCATGGGTATCTTCCTGACAAATTGTCATGACCACAACAGCTAGCAAGCAAATTCTTGTGCCTGTTGTACTACTCCATCAACAATTAGGTGCTATGCAAAAAGAATTGGATAATTTTACAAAAGATTTTGTAGTTCAAACAAGAATAATTACCTAAATTAATCAAACTAAATTTCTCCGAAGCAACTACATGCTGGCGCAAGTTCACAATTTCTAATGGTGAGAAAACTGTTCTATTTCTGGCTTCCCTACTGTATGTGCTTCAGCAACAAAAAAAGTACAATAGTGCAAGCAAGTAGATGATTGCACATTATGAAGGCCATTTACGTATCAAATAAAGGCCAACATGAAGACAAACCAAGCTTGTGACTTACCATTGCTCGAAACATTCGAGAATTCATTGTTGCAACTTGTATGAGCGTATTTGGAGCAATTACATTGTGCCTTGTACCTAGAGTCCCAGTAGTACCCGCGGTCTGTAAAAGAGAATTTTGCAAGTTTGGATTCCTATTTTATTTGCCAGTCCTTTTCTTAGGCATCTGCAAATAGAAGTGCACTTTCAGCAATGCAAGTAAGCGAACAAATCTGACAAGTTCGCAAGCATATGACATAATCACCTTATGTGTTTGCGTCTGTTGGGCTCCCATCTGTTGGATCACCAGTAGGATCTTGCGTTGAATTCATCATTGTGCCCTTCTGTACGTAATATCATAATTTGAGTCAATTTCAGAAGAAACGCGAAACTTAAAGCAGGCATAAAAAAGTAACCGGAAAAATACCTATTCAAGTATATACTGAAGCTGTTGTAAGCAAAACTAAGCTAGGCCTCAAAGATTAAATGAAATCAAATTGTGTTATAGCGTGCAGAACAAAAGCATGCAGAACAGAAGTCTTTTAGCATAACATATGTCTATAATTTTGATTTAGAAATTGAAAGCTAGGCTTCAAAGATCAAACGGAACATATATATGTGTACATCAATAAAATGTAATCAAGTGTATACTAAAGCTGTGAGGCATACACATGACACACCAATTAGAGCTCATCCTGACAAGGCTACTCCCAATACATACAGATGCAGTAACCTAGCCCGAATGTGGCAAGCAAACTACCAAGGTTAAATAAGCTGAATGTGGCAGTATGCTTTAGTATAGGCACATACGCTTTTAAGAAGTCCGGACAGTGGTTCTGGTATTAGCTTGGTAATATTTTACATAGTGAAAAGGAAAACTTGGGACTATTTACACCGAATGTGGGACACTCCAAAATACAAAAATAAATTAGTCGTGGTCGTGACCGTGGCTGCTATGGCTGTGGTCACCGTGGCCGAGGCCGTGACGGCATTGATGACAGCAGGTCGACCGTCTCTCAGCTCGGCATGAGTGCCGCCGCCACCGCCAGCGAGGGGGCATGTTGCATCCCCGGGGTTGTTGCAGTGGCGGATCCAAGAATTCAACTTTGGGTGTTAAAAAATTCACCCTAACATCAACTCTCTTTTTTCCGTTTCAGCCTACATTTGCTATTAAAAAATTCATTTGTTATTCTTTTATTAATGGAATCAATTACATCAGGACAGTTCTATTTACAAAGATACATCTCTAAATCCAAACAGAAGCTACACATGAATGCAATTTCAAATTGGAACTTTGGAGGGGATTGGTGAACTGTTGGCTTGCTTAGACTAGTTTATCTGGACTGAAGCTGAGTTGTTAACTCACTCCGCGTACTCTCTGAAGTCTGAACTCAAGCATGTACGCAGTACTTTTTGTCATATACCTATGGCAAATATATTGCTGGAAAGGGGGCACTGCCATGGCCATGTCGTCCACCGCCTCCTGCTGCCCCTCCTCCTCGTCTCCCCATGGCCGCCAAACCAAGATGGCTTGGTCTAAAACGCTTAAACTATAATCTAGTTGGGTTGGAATCTAAATGCAGTCTGTACACATTGCTTGCACATGTCAAATGAGCGATGAATGAACTACTTTTCCAGCACAACAAGCAAACACTCCATTCACAGTAGAAGAAAGTCTGATTTTACACAAGCAAAGGTTAAAGTTTGAATGTTCAGTGGCACACATAATATAACAGTAAAAAAGACACAATTGTAGCATCAGAATGGCAGCAAGATTTTCTTATTCTTGGGCATGGAGAGCTCTATATAAACTGAACCAAGCCAATGGATCAATTTGGCGTAAGCAGGACCAACCCAAAACCATGGCAAAAAGAGGGTTGAAAGCTAGCTCAGTTGATGAATTTGTTACAGCTGAAAAAATAGGGCCTAGACCATCTCTGAAACCAACCATCCCTGCATGTACATAGTAAAATGAAACCAAATCCAAGCTACTCCATGGATAGGATATGATAGGATCGTCAAAGCAAACTAGTTTGTTAGCTATAGGAAGGGGGGGACTAAAACGCTGCAAGGAGGAAGGAAGGGTCGTGGCCTTACCACCGCTTTGGTGCAGGGGCGCCGGAAATGGCTGGCAGTGGCGGATCGGACTAAACGGGAAGAGAAGAGAGAAGGGAGGCCCTGACTGTTCCATGGCGGCGTCCCTGCATCTATCGAGCTGCAGCTGCGTGGCGAAGGAAATCAGGGGAGGAGATCAAATCAAATCGAAGAGAAAGGATGGGCGAGGGTTGACCTTGAAGCGCAGCCATGTGTGTGCCCACGTGGCTCTCATGGCCTCCATCGACGGATGGTCGATCTGGGATCGGAGGAAGCAGCCTCCCACGTTGACCTCCGTCATGGGATCCTTGACGAAGCCCTCTTCTCAGCCATGGGAGGAAGCTGGATAGGGAGGAAGAGGACGCCGGTTCTGGCCGTGGCAGATTTGACCGCCGCCCGACCCGCATCAACGGTACCGGCGCCACGTGCACTAGGTTCGCCTTAAGGGAAGTCCCCGCCTCTGGGGACGAGGATGTCGTCGCGGCGGTTGCGGGACGCATAGGGGCAGATGGCCATGGATGGGGAGGTGGCGGCGGTCGTGGATGGGGAGGGGAGGATCTGAAAGAGGAGGACGGCGAGATCAGGGGAGTCGGGGCGGACAAAGGGGAAGGAAGAAGCCGGCGGAGATCTACATAGGAGTTGACTGCTTGCCGTTGGATCACGGAAGAGTAGACGGTCTGGATTTGTGATCCGTGGGTTGGCTCGCTCCACCAATCACATCGCAAGTTCTTCCTCTCGCTGGATTGTCACGTCAGCACCATCCATCCATCACGGTCTAAATGGTGTATAAGAACGGAGCAAATTGTTCGAACCATGACGATTATGGTGACGGTCTCTCTTTGTCTGTCATGATGGGTCTATGATTTGGGGTGCCATCCTCATGTTGCTTATATATGACGGATTTTGCAACGAACCAGATAAATCGTCATAAATAATGCAGTTTCTGGCAATGTCATCACAATTCCATCATGGATTAACATGTTTTTTGTAGTGGGATGACCGGATGAGCGGTACGGGTTCGAGAGAAGGTGCGGAAGCTGCCGGGGAAGAAGAACCAGCGGCTGGTGCACGCGCGGGTGCGGGCCGGCGCGTCGCTCGAGGCCGTCTGGGCCACGCTCACCGACTACAAGGACCTCGCCGGTTTCATCCCCGGCCTCTCCGAGTGCCGCCTCCTCCAGGACGCCGCTTTCGCCTGCCTGTAGGTGCTGCGATGCACATCTATAAGGAGGAGATTTGGGAGAAAGGAATAACCTGAGGTAGTGTTCGCTCGATGGACTCTGGTCGGTGTGGTTCGTAGTGTCGACGCCGACATGACGCCGTGAGGACCGAGGAACCCGAACGAGAGAGCTTAGATCCAATCTTGACAATTTGTCGCTCCCGGGCTGCCAACTCACCCGGGCTTCTAGTGCGAGGACAACGCCGATCCATATAATCCAATCCAAGGAAGACCCGATGACCACGCCGAAGTAGAACCTCGCAAGGGAAAGATTGGCGTTGTGAGAATCACATGGCAGAAATATTAGCTATCGCCTATCAGGGCATACTAGAACCTCGCATGAAAATACCTACACCAAGAACATATATAGATTGTCTCCGTCGAAGGTGTTGTGGTTTCCACACATATGGGGAGAATAGAGCCATAGCTCATCTATCTTATCATCATCTCTGTCCTAGATCGAGTAGTTTATACACACATAGATAGGGGATCATCATGTTAATCATGTTAAGTATCATGATTGGATTGGAAATATAGGATAGCCGGATGCATTGGGCTCGCCGGATGCGTCGTGCTCGGGCGCGACTACTGCTTTGGTCACTCGAGCCTTGCTGCCCGAGCTGACACGCTCGTCTGCACATCGTCCGACGCCATCCATCGTAGCCGACTTCATCTTGGACTCCGCCGCCACCCCCGCCTCCACCAAGCGGCGTTGTCAACCTCGTGCGGGCCCGCCCGCCCATGATCCGCCTCATCTACGCCGTGCGGCCGATCTGGCCCGTCGGTGGCGCGCGCCTCCGCAGGTCCCGTGAAGACTCTCCCTAGTACAATGCGCCCCTCCATCGATCGAGCATCGGGTTGCCACCGCCCCGTGGTTCCCCCACAACTGCACCGGCTCGCCCGCCGCCACTGCATCACCCCTTCGGATCGTAGCCTCGCGGCACATGGTTCCTCCGGCTGCATCGACACTCGCCCTGTCGCTGCATCGCCCCTTCGAGTCATACTGCGTATGGTACATGGTCTACACCGCTGCCCTGAGGTCTTCACGCCAATATATTTGGCATTTCCCAATGAGCAAACCCTAGCTAACCGTAACCAGCGCTCCTGGGTTACCAACTCACCCGGGCTTCTAGTGTGAGGACGATGCCGATCCAACATAATCCAATGCCACCACATATATTCGGCATTTTCCAACTAGCAAACCCTAGCTAACTGATCTAGCTATCTAACCGTAACTAGCTCTCTCGAGCTACCAACTCATCGGTGCTTCTAGTGCGAGGACGACGCCGATCCAATATAATCCAATCCAAGGAAGACCATGTTTATATTGTAAAACAACCATCACATACATCGAAGCAACCGATACAAACGGACGCCACACACACCCAAGGCAAGATACATGAATGACGGGCACCGACACACAACCTCAACGACTACCAAGCACCTATAAGATGTCCAAAAAAGGGATCCGGTTAGAGCCAACGGAGACCACCAGCGCGAGGAGCAATTATGTTGGAAGATGTGCGACGGACATGCCGTACCGAGGACTCCAAGACGATGCCTCCAGGAAGGGCACGACTACGAACATCGCCACCGTCCGATCCGAAGATCAAGTTTTCACCCAGAGTAAGATGGAAGGAGTGGGAGGAACACGACGTCCATGGACGCCTTCACCGTCAACCAGTGAACGGACTGGGTATGTACCACGGTGGTTCAACCCCTCCGCCGCAATCCCGGTCCGCCAACCACCCGCAGCCAATTAGGAAGGTGTTGTTTCATCATGGATCTACACTTAGGTTGGGATATGTCAAAAATTTGTGCTTTGGTCAACTGTCGGTCAAAGCAGGAAAAATTTGGCCAGTTCTGAACTACATGTCACAGAAACCTCATGCGACCCTCACTTTAAAACTATTAGGTTATACTCTTGTCTCGGAACATAAGTACTGATGGGATGGGTTGATGAGACGGTCGATCTATATCAGTCTCAATCTTACATTCCGATCTTGAGATGGGGTGATCTCAGTATCTTTCATTTTACCGGACAATGCGTCGAGGGTTTGTCCACACCAGAGCAGGTCCAACATAATTATGCCGCTTTTGTTCAAACGATAAGCATAGAGATTCACCTATGTAAATTAAACAACCCTGCATCCCAACGCTTTCCCTGTTGGATCTGTCGTACTTCGGATCCACACGCAAGGGGGCGAACGAGCCATGTCGCCTTAGGTTGGCATATGTCAAAAATTTGCATATTTGTATATTTCTTATTTATACTGATTTATTGCAACGACTCCTGGGTAGATAGACGGAGGGCTCGGGAATGGAGCGCGCGGTATTGGAAGCTTTTGACGGAGCCGCGACCAGAGTCGACTCGGTCGTCGAGGGCGACCCGATCATCGAAGGCGACGTTAGTGATCACATGGGTGGTGCAGGATGTTGATACGTGTCAATTGTTGGCCGACATATGCTACCTACACTACTTAAGTAGGTAAAAGTATGCAACCAAATAATATATAAAAATTAGTTTAAATTAAAAAAATTCAAAAATAATGAGGTCATTTGAATTTGTGGTTTACAAGTTGCAGATAATCAAAGTTTGGTCAATAGAATTACTATCTTCTTTCAAACAAAAAAAGAAG